>NC_133235.1:4218609-4418609 GCF_040436345.1 Pagrus major | reverse complement strand
TTCCAACGCAAGTTATGTCTTCCCCTGCCGTGAAATATTAAAACAACATGCTGACAGTCGCTGTCGTTTCTCACTCAAGATGTCTTCCCCTGTTCAGGGGTATAACATAATGCTGTGCTAAAGACATTAATACATTGCGTGGGAGAGATGTGTACTGAAGTTAGCATGCTAACCAGCTATCCTCTGGCCATCGTGTATCGTCATACCACTTTGTGCTCAAGAGTCTGATAGCCACTGTAGTTTCAGGTGGAAGCTGCCAGTGGCAAGTTTGCTGCAATATACAAGCTTCAGGCTGTTTTTGTATATAATGATCTTAAGGTAAAACAAATGCTTGCAAAATGCTTCCTAATTTCTTTAGGAATGGAAAAAAAATATCAATTCTGATTTATCTTAAATGTTATTTTTGTCAGTAAGCCTTAGCTTTGTTGCGTGCAGTGTGTGTGTGTTTTTATTGTGTATAAAGCACATTGTGTCACTTTGCTGTATGAATAGTGCTATACAAATAAAGTAATTGATTTATTCCCATCCACAAGTATTGCACTGCAGTGGTTTCGCTCTGTCCTCTACCTTTTCATCAAAATACATACATTCTGCTTCATCTGCTCCTCAATAAAGTTGGCTTGGAAATAGATTTTCCATTTTCAATATAAATCCAAAGGCATTTCACATCTCATATATCAATCTTCTCCCCATCCTGGCATGTTTTGATTGGAACGATCATACCACAGGTGTAATTTACCTCTTAAATCAAAATGAACTCAGGAGTGAATTGACCCTGTCCTGCCAAGCTGGGTGTTGTCCATTGTCGCAGCTGAGATCAACGCCTGATAAAGTGAAGGTCATCCCCACTGTCTGAGGCTATCTGTTATGCCGTAGCAATCAACAAAATCTATTTTCCATCACAGCAGCCGCAGAGGAGAAGATGGATTTGATGCACATAGACAAGTATTGATTCGGCAATTTCCAAAGGACAAACAAAATGGTCTTGCAACTGCTTAACTGTTTTTATTTGCCTCAGAGTCCCCAGTGGGAGTTTCATACACTCTTTGAACACAAATGAATCCTCCTAACATGCTTTCACAGTTTTAAGACAAATGACAGAGTCTACAGACTGTAAGCTGGATAAGTGAAAGAGAGTAGAAGACATTTTTCTATAATTGCAATTCAAGTCATTTAAATGATGCCAAGCCACACCACCCAAAGTTTCATTATTACTGCAGTGCTGATCACCCCATTCCCTCTCTCCAACCATCTGCTTTTCTTCCATTTCATTCAAAACAAGATAAACCTAACACACAATCATTCACACACTCAACTTTGTAAGATGGAATCTACGTGGCTTCCGAACACAGACCAAAAGGCTCAAAATCATCAATCATCTCATAATCATATCATATTCATCACACAAGAAATAACAGCAACAAGACCAGGAAACTACTTTAGAGACAAGAATTAAACACCTAACATGCCAATTTAATAATAACCCCAGTGAACAAACACAAAATGAATCAACCCAACTTGAAACCATTATACACCAAAAGATACAGTTCCTCATCCACCAGCTCAAATATGAAAACTTTCAATACAGTAACAAATCAAGCAAATATCTGGCTAATCTACTGCAACTCAAAAAAGAAAAAGCAATCATCCCGTCCATACTCAATTCTACAAATGAATAAAATGGCAGAAGCAATTTCAATTAAACAAGTGAAAGTTGTTAATTTGTTATCAGCACCTAGTAGACTTTGGAAGGACACTTACCCGAAGCGAAAGAGGAAGGATCTGTGTGCCAGGAGTTTATATATACATACATACATATTACATAATACTTCAACAATAACAATTATTTATATATATATATATATATATATATATATATATATACACACATATATATACACATATATATGTATATATATAGCTCTTTTATATATATATATGTATATATATATATATATATATATATATATATATATATATATATATATATATATATATATATACAGCTCTTTTTTCTGAAATCAGCATCTCTACATGTATGACAGCCATTCCATTCCAGTGTCTGTTGAATTCCAACACAAGCAAAGCACACCTCATTCTACTTAATGAGATACTGATTATGTGATCACCTGTACCCAAATCTTATTTAACAAGGAAAAGTATAAAAAACACTGCTGTGGTCATCACTATCCTCTTGCAATAGGAGCAGCTGGATGGCAAAAACAGTGCTAGTAGTACCTCAAAAGTAATTGGAATCAAAAAAGAACTATTGACCATGCCAAAAGTTGAAAAGAAAAGTTTTGAGTGAAGAAAAGAAGGGTTCAATTCTAGCTTGACTGGCAGAGGGATACATTGAGCGTCAGGTTGCTTCCATCCTTAAAATTTCTAAGATGGCAGTTCATAAGAGCAAGGTCAAGCAGCAGACATTGGGGACAACAAAGCTACAGACCGGCAGAGGGTGAAAACAACTCTCCACTGACTGGGATGACCGTCAACTCATTCGAATGTCACTCAGCAACTGTAGGATGACATCAAGTGACCTACAAAAAGAATGGCAAATGGCAGCTGGGGTGAAGTGCACTGCGAGAACGGTTTGAAACAGGCTCCTAGAGGCAGGGCTCAAGTCCTGTAAAGCTAGAAATAAGCCCTTCATCAATGAGAAGCAAAGAAGAGCCAGGCTGAGGTTTGCAGAAGACCATAAGGATTGGACCATAGAGGACTGGAGTAAAGTCATCTTCTCTGATGAGTCCAATTTTCAGCTTTGCCCAACACCTGGTCGTCTAATGGTTAGACGGAGACCTGGAGAGGCCTACAAGCCACAGTGTCTCGCACCCACTGTGAAGTTTGGTGGAGGATCGGTGATGATCTGGTGGTGCTTCAGCTTCAGCAAGGCTGGAATCGGGCAGATTCATGTTTGCGAAGAACGCATGAATCAAGCCACGTACAAGGTCATCCTGGAAGAAAACTTGCTTCCTTCTGCTCTGACAATGTTCCCCAACTCTGAGGATTGGTTTTTCCAGCAGGACAATGCTCCATGCCACACAGCCAAGTCAATCAAGGTGTTGATGAAGGAGTGGCATAAAGTCACCCAAAACTGTTCATTTTAGTCAAACACATATACACCTATAAATAGTAACATCAGAGAAACTGATAATTTTGCAGTGGTCTCTTAATTTTTTCCGGAGCTGTATGTATGTATATATATATATATATATATATATATATATATATATATATATATATATATATATATATATATATATATATACACATATATACATATATGTATATATATATATATATATATGTATAGAGAGAGAGAGAGAGAGATTTCTTTTTCTTTTCTTCCTCTCTGCCAATATCATTGATATTATGACTATAATTCTAATTGTTATATTTCAATTAATGGTATGATATGATGTAATGAAAATTATAATATTAATGCAATGGATGTATTTCATTCCCTCTCACTTGTCTTGTGTTGCATCACTTAATAAGAAAAAGAAAGAAAAAATATGTAGTGTTTTGTTTAGCTTGTAGGAGATGCCAGTGAGATCAAATGGATCTACCACAGGTATGAGGGCAAATGGACTGCAAGAGACGTTTGAAAAGGGTAACTCTGTGCTTGGACTTCTTTTGACATAAGTGATTGAGGAGCTCGAGTGGTTGAGCAAGTCCCTGCAAAAACGAACTGAAACTATTGCAGGAATGAGTACTGCAGCAGAGTGTGTCAGATCCACTCTTACAAGGCAAAAGGAATGAGGAAAGCTTTCAGGAGGTTTTTGACAAAGCAGTGGAGATGGTTGACTCCCTTGGGATTGAGCCCATTCAGATTCCTCACCAAAGAGGGGCGAGACAGCACATTTCCAAGTCACCTGAGGAGCATAACAGAATAAACTTCTACAAAATGCCAGATAGTGTAGATGTTCAGTTTAAGGAGAAGTTCAACCAACCAGATCTAGATGTCTTGCAGAAGCTGGAGGAAACTCTACTGACTGGAGAAGTGAATGACATTGTTGATCAGTACCCAGAACTGAACACAGAGAATCTAAAAGTCCAACTAGTCATGTTTTGGTCCGAATATGATGAGAGGATTGGCAGTTGAAGTGAGAGGCTTGTTTGATCAAGCTAAACCCTTGTCAGGCTGCTTTTAGTCAATCCAGTCTCATCAGCTAAGGCTGAAAGAAGTTTCAGTGCTCTCAGGAGACTGAAAACATGGTTCAGAACCACAATTGATGAGACTGAGCAACGTTGCTATATGCCATATCCACCAGGACAAACTGGAAACATTGATGTGAAAAAATCTGTCAACAGTTGTTACAGACAGGCGTAGGAATGTGTTTGGATTCTTCAAATAGGAGCAAGGCAGTGGACACTGCGCTGCTTGTTTAGGGTGTGGGTAGTATTTTTATTGTATTTTTTTTATGTTTAAGCCTAGATGTTAATACAAATGTACAGATCATTGGTTTGAAAAGGCAACAGTACCTGCCTTAAAATGTGTTTTTCAAGGTTCCATACTTCCATTCAGCTGACATATTTGGTCAGAAATTTCTTGTTTTGTGATTACAGTACTTGTTATTGTTGATGATTGCATTATGAAGTCTCTGTTAAACTGCATTCTTGATGGTCATTGCAATTTAAAAAACAAAACAAAACAAATAAATAAGCGTTCAGTGGTGTTGACTGTTGAGCTCTGCTGTTCGCTTATAACCCTGTAGACTAATTTGTTCTGAGCTTGGTTAATTTAGGCTTGTGACAGTGGTAATGTAACTTGTGTAACCGCTCTCCTCTCTCTCTTTCTGCCCTTCTGGTGCCAGCAGATACCTTAAAACCTCCAGGCAGGGCATGCTTTGCAAATGCTTCGCATTTCAAAATCTGTGATGTCCTCTGTCCCCGCCAATATCAAAACCAAACCTACGTCCTTTGGATTTGGATGAGGTACCATAGAGGACAGTGTTGCAGTAATCCAGTCTGGAAGTGATGAATGCGTGTATGAGAGTCTCTGCAGCTGTGAAGGAGGGGGATGGTGGGAGGCGGGCAATGTTTTGCAGTCCATCAATTGTGAGAGAGAAATTGTCAGTGGATTTAAATGTCTTGTTGAGCTCTGCGTACAGCACAGGCATTGGTGGCCCCATGCGTTGTGTTTATTGCTACTGCAACAAAATGAATCTTTCGTTTTCTGCTAATGGCAGATATTTATGATATTTGGGCTGCTGTAGCTCAGGAGGCAGAGCGGGTTGTCCAGCAATTGGAAGGTCTCTGGTTCAAATCCCCAGCTCCCCCAGCTGAGTGTCGAAGTATGCTTGAGCAAGATACTGAACCCCAAATTGCTCCTGAAAAAAAAGGCCATTCATTTTACTCTCTAATCTTACTTTCTCATTCACCTCTCCATCCTCTCCAATCTTTAATAAAAAATAGTTATGTTAACAGATTCCCATTGCTTGTTTGTATTTTATCTCAAAAACATTGTTTGAAATTAGGACTGGCTGACAGACAATGCCATCGTCCATTGCCAATGGCTGACAGTCTGAGCCCTGTACCACTGATTTCGTGATTTAATCAGTTCTCCACCAGAGCACAAAAAGTAGTGTGTTCCCTCACAGTTGCCATTAGGCAAGAGTCTTTTGCCATTTGTGACAAGCAAAAGAGAAAATGAAAAGAAGTTTGTTGCTGCTCAATCGTGCTGTTGTTATTGTGTTTTCTTAGCTTAGCTACCTCAACATAATCAAGCTTCTGGCTGAACAAAGCTAAGTTGCAGACATGTTGTGTGGAGACAAAGACCCTTTTAAAACCCAGCACAGGGATTTATGTTGGTGATAGCTGGAGACAATTTTCTCGGCTAGGTGAGATCAAATGGTCAGGAAACTACATTGGTTTGCCAGGAGCAATTCCTGCCTTACATTAACTCAGACTCACACTCCCCACGCCCCCCTAAAAAACAATGTCATCATCCATCATGATGTGTCACTGTGGACATCGTCATATACGGTTCAGTAGACATCACCCAACTCCATCTGGATTAATACATTTGCTGGCTCTGTAATCATATCTTTACCATCCCTCCTTTATCTCCTTCTCTCTTCTTGCTATCCAATCTTCCTCCTCTTCTTCCTCCCCACTATACGTGGCCTAAAAAAGGTTAGGGATTTGTGGTGATGGTGTGGATTCACTTAACATTTTCCACAGCAGTTTTCATGCACGTGTTTAAGACATCAACCATAAGCTCTGCTGCCCAGGCTTTCTCACCACAGTCAATATCTATTTTGCTTTGCCCTCTGTTTTTAAGACACAGTTAAAACAGTTCCAGGCACAGTTCCAGCTGGGGACAGGCCACCAAAAACAGGGACTGTCCCTGGGAAACCGGGACTGTCCCTGGAAAACAGGGACGTCTGGTCACCTACAATGTTCATGAAGCTAACACCCATCAGCTGTTTGATCAGCACAAACAGGAGCTACACCAGTTTCCCTGTAATACAACCCAGACTCTAAAAAAGTTGTGACTCTCTGTCAAATGTAAACAAAACAGAATGTGATAATTAGCTCACTCTTTATACTAAGCCAGCTGACTGGCTTTAATATTGTCATGGATGGGTTTACACTGGTGCTAGTTGAAACTCCAGTGCATCTAATGCAGACACTAAAAGGTACCTTTTGCGTCTGTACAAGACAACATGTTGTTATTTGACAACCTGGGAATGACAACAGTTTGAAAGATATTATTAGAGGCCTTTTTATGGCTTTATTGATAGGACGGTTCAGAGATGACAGGAAACAGGGTGAGAGTGACGGGAGTGACATGCAGCAAAGGGCCACAGGTCGGACTCAAACCCCGGGCCACTGCAGCGAGGACAAGGCCTCTGCACATGTGACGCCCACTCTACCAACCGAGGTAATGGGCACCCAAGGCTAAAAAAGTCTCGATCATGCTTTATTTCTTTTGTTCATGTTTGTATTGAGCAGTAGCTACATTTTATTGTTGTTGATATATTATTCATTTAACCAGCATAATGTCTAACAAATGATTTTTTCTGGATAATATCTAAAATCAGATTTTTGTAACTTCTGAAACAATCGTCTTTAGAACACTAGAAGCACCAGAAATCCATAACTACTACAACTGTCATGAGTTATCATTTTGACTACTAGATTCCAAACAAATTATTGTGTCAGGATATATTTTAAAAAAAATGAAAGAACACCAAAATGTACATTTTATAAATTAAATGAGACATTTATCAATATTCATATCATCACATATATCAGCATATAATTTTTGCATATATACACACCAGTATTTTCCATAGAGAAATTCCTTCAGCATAACTCAGAAAAAGAAAATGACAATTAAAAGTATTTGATTTGATTGTCAAACATTACATTTTAGAATTTATAAGACGTTAAGACGTTAAGGCATTAAGGCGAGCCTTCGTTGCAGCAATAATGCGCAATCTCTGTGTGAAAAGGGCTACTGTCAGTGGTAATATTTCTTCCTTTCCCAAGGAATGGCTCTGCCACCCTCAACACCACACTCTCTCTCAGAAATGGAGCCCCTTTCTGCATGTATTTTGATTGGACATCCACAGCCAGACAAAATTTGATGCTGAACTTATTAGGCTCTTTCCCCATGAACAGAATACCCACTGCTCCATAACAGGGCTTTGAAGGCTTTCAATTCAGCCACTGTCAGTTCCTATGATCTGTCACAATGTTGCCAATGTGCCTCAGCCATAGTGCAGTCTCTTATGTGCATCAGCATGCCATCATTAAACACACACAAGAAGGCAGTGAGAGCATCTTTAATGTTGCACTTTGCATGTGCTGTGGGGCCAGCAGCTTCAGTGAGGACATTTTGGCTCTGTCTTCTTCCTGGACATTCACTTGTCTGAAGGACAGTTTGCATCCTTTCCCTTTTCCAAAGCTGCCTCCTGCTGAGATGAATCCATGGATGGTTTGAGCACTCCAGTTGGCTCAATAGCAGGTACAGGTTCAGGGACGTCAAGAGCTTACAATATAGAATGAATAGAGTATATATTTATATATTTATATATATATATATACATATATATGTGTATATATATATATATATATATATATATATATATATATAGAAATAATAATATCTGAAGTTGAGGAGACTTGATGATTGTAAGACTGAACTAATTAGCTTAGCGTGAGCTGCAAACTTTTCACCATACAAATATTAGTATTCTGCTCTCTCACAAAGTTTTATCTCCCATGTATTTTATGTGTTTCAGTTATAGTGACATGTATTACTATTGCTTGCTCAGGAGTCAATACAGGCGTCTAAACTAATATCCCCTCATAAGCACAACATCACATACTATGTATGTGCTATCGCTACTATGTAGTCATCCTACTCTATTTTCTGTATGTTGAGTTCACTTTGTACATTTTTTACATTATTTTGGTGGAGGCTCCAAATAAACTAACTGGGTTTTCTGCCTCTCCCTGAACTGTATAGCATTTTCATTCTTGTGTATTTATTTTTATTGTGCAAAAAATGAAACTTAAAAAAGTTGGAAACATTGCTATTTGTAGAAGCCTAAGTCAAAGTCCTCGGTGTCAAAATTTGAGAGCTGTAACACAAAATTTCAGCTAGTTATGGGTGCTGATTATATGTTGTGCTTGCTCAAAAAAGCATGCGCAGGGCAGTGGAACGGAGCTCACCTGCGTCAGCTGTGAATGGACCTGCGATGAAAGTGGTTGTTTTCTCTCTCTCTCTTCGGCATTGTCTTCAGAGTCGCTCTCTGATTAGGATGGGGATGAAATGTCCACATGCACCCAGGAAGAGTCACTGTCATCATATCCTCTGATAGATCCCCTCCATCTGAATTGTCGCTGTTTAAGTTTTGCAGCATGTTCCAGGCGGCAGCAACATGCATAATTCTCCTCATTTGCTCCGACATTATTGATTACAACGTAATTTCTTCATGTATAAGGAATATTTAGTCTAATTATTGTAGGCAAGAAGATTTTTTCTTTGACAGAGACAATGATAGTGGCCTAGCAACCTAGATGCATCTCCCAGCGCGAAAAAGTATCCGAAACCATGGTAAAATCTGTGTGGTCAATATGTGGCCAAAATAGGTAAAAAAAATTCACATTTTCTTTCCTTTTGTATAAATTACATAAAAGGCTTTTAGGAAAAGTCAGGTACCAGCAGTATTGCAATTTTTAATTCAACAAAGTTATAACACATATAAATTTGAAAACGGTCAAAATGACTTTCGTGGCCGTTCTAGTGTTAACCTAGACTGTGTAATAAATAGTGGATAAAGCCAATGTGTCACCCATTGTGGATGACGGTTGTGAAACCTTAAGCTATATTGAAGAAGACTTGAAACTAGTGATTGAAACCATAAACTCATTAGGAAACTGTTTACTTAATAATTAAGAAAGGTAATTTTCTCATAAGCTTACATATAAATTGACTTCTTGAAACCAGTGGAGTCTCTCCCTGCTAGCCATTAGAAAGAATGCAAGTTTAAGGCACTTCCGCATTGGCTTTACTTTTCAGAATTGGAAGCTCTGTCAGAAGTTGTGGACATCACAAATAAAACAAGCCGGAAGAGGCCAACATGTTCTGTAAATCTGAGGGGAACTGCAGAGTTGATGATACATCTCTGTGTCATTAGTGAGAACCTGTCACATTACGCATAGTAATTTATTGTTGATTGTTGAACAGTCCAGTGCTATAAATTACTTAATACATATATGTTGTGCAAGTAAAGCAACTTTTGGGCCCTTTGGCATCATGATGGCTCTGGTTTTGAAGGAAGACTATGAATCTAAATGAAGCCAATACAGAAAACATAAAGTCACTTATATCAGTACGTGACATGTGGACAGTGATAATGGTGAAAACAGGAAAATCACAATTTCCTAAATACACACAGGTTTGAGTCTGAGGCTCATGTAATCCTATATTTGTCTCAGCATCATGACCAGTGCACAATAACAGGAGCAATCAGCGCACAGCCCACTCATCAGTGTCAACATGTGACCTGTAGCTGAGGATTCAACACTTGTGTCCTCCCCCAAACTGAAGTAATTTCCCAGACTAATGACTCAGAGCTTACCAAATGAAAGCTCTAACTGAGAAGCCCATCTGTTTTTATTTGTATTCTGTTATTCTGTTTTGTCTGGTGTCTGCCTAATCCAAATATTTGCTCAACATCCAAAGCTGCTGCCAAGCAGATAAAGTATAAAAAGCTATGGTTCACAGAAAAAGGCTGATATCACATGACATAGAAGAAAATACAGATAAATTAATCTTTAAATGTCTAAAACAGGAAGGATTAAGTTAAGCAGGCGATGGTTACCATGGTTAACATCGTATTTTAGTATAGCAGCATGCTAGCTTATTGGCTCTAAATACAGATGAGCTGATGCATATGCCAAAGTATTAGACGGACAACAACTTTGACCTGACTATTGTGTGTATTATGGCTACAGTAAACATGACCGCTATACGGCACACAGAGCACACTTGAGACAACTGCTTCACGCGCTCTGCCTTCTCCAGTCACCTCACCTGCTTTATGTTCACCACAGTTCTGGAGAAATTATCGAAGCCTGGAAAATTAAGTCAGTGACAGTGTAACACAATTGTTACACTTAGTCCTAATCATAATGCAGGTCAAGTTCACCATACAAAAAAATAAGATCAAAGAACTATCAAACTTCTTCAAATGATATCCCAGACATTACAACTGAAGAGTGACAGGAAACAGGATGAAAGAGTGACATGCAGCAATGGGCCAAAGGTGGGCTTGAACCCTGGGCTGCTGCAACGGGGACACAGCCTCTGCACATGGGGCGCACACTCTACCAACTGAGCCCCCAGTGCCTTTCCTAGCATGGCTAATGCCCATATTCCACCAGACATGATGCCGTGTGTGTGGCGTGGTTTTGTACCTCCCACAGCACCATACCTCAGCAGAAGCATTTCATATTGTTGTCTTGCTGAGATTAAAAGTGAAGTGAATCCCATCTGTTCAGGGTGTGAAAATTGACCAGATGTTCTATGCTGTTTCTGGGTCTGACTTCCTGCCTGGCTTGGTCTGCTCTGTGAAACTAAAACTGACTTGGTGCACATTGTCTGCGGAGCCACATCTGGGGCGCTTCTGCCTGGTGGATGGTCTGGAATAGTTGGTTGAATCACTTATAGGAAATGTCTTGATGAGACTAAAGAATCTGATGTTGAAATCAAAATATTAGTTGAAGATATTTTTTATTAAGTTTTATGAATTAAAATACATGTAAACATACGTATAGTACCTCAGGCACTTTGAGGAGCTATCAAGGTTACCTTTTCACGCAACTGTAACTAGATTCTCAGCTCTCTAGGTAACCAGTCCACAACTATACTTCACATGGTTTTCTAAAAAGTCCTCACATCATTCTAGCCAGTGCCTGCCACAGTAAAAAAACATTACTAGAAAAGAATGGTAATTCCCACATGGCCACCCAAATTCTCTCTGCTGTGCAATTTCCTCTCAGCTCTCCTCAGTCGGAGTAGGCGGCGGTCTGTCTAGGATACTAGCCAGTGTTTTGAACGGCTGTCCCCAGTCACCAAGTGAGCTAAAGTCCCCTGTATCGTCAATTACCCACGACTCCTCGATGGAGCTGAGTGAGCCAGCCACCGAGCCCTCACCCTCATAGGCGTAGGTCGCCAGTGAATCATAGGGTGGGGCGGCATAACCCTGCTGACTGTCCTCCAACCGCTGTTGGATAAACTCCTTGATCATTTCAGCATCACCCTCCGTCACTCTGCCACGGTAAGACAGTGGGGCCTTGTTCATGGCAGCAATGACACTGGCTGTTTGACAGTGGATGTCAGGTGTCCTGATGTCATCAGAGCGACTGCTGAGGTGCAGCAGAACCCCGTCTCCGTAGCCATTTTTTTCCTTTATGGAGGTGTTGCTGTGAGTGCTGGTGCGTTGTGGATGTGTGTTGCGTAGAGTGCCCATGTCAAAGGCATGAGTGTCCGCCTCTCCGCCACCCTCATCGTCATAGTGAATGACATTATCCCGGATGTCCTCTTTTGATGTCATCAGAGTCTCTTTCTCTTTGTTGTGCCTCTGGTTCATGTATAATCCTGCCATAACTGCAAGACACAAAGAGAAGAAAGTGATGGTTTATTTGAAGATATGTTGAAGAAAAATTTGGACAGTCTCCTTCCCATTTTTTTTTTTAGCTTTTCTTTGAGTCAGCTCCTACTGAATGTTCGTTAAAACCTGTATGTATAAAGTGTATTTGATTATAGTGTCTTTCAAATTATTTATATCATTTATACACTCAAAGTGAAAATGTGTCTCTCCACCAAATAAACTCCTGAGGTCACCAAAATTATACATTTTCTAATCCGATGCAGAGTTGCCGTAAAATTCTATGTGCCTAGTCCAATGTTTGGCATTGATCTCAACCTATTTATGAACTTTTTCCCACGGTTCTACAATACTTTAGTTACTCCATCCTAATAAAAGAAAAGTGTACTGAATGAGTTTGTAGTTATCCTGTAGTTATCCATCTTATGTGTTCCCTTTCTGCTGAGTGACAAAATCTATTATCTGCTAGACGAGTAAGCAGTGACTGTGGATTTGCTTAATTTTTGTCTGTATCTGTAATCTTGGAGACAAGGGAACAACAGTAACTACAATAATATTTCCTCCCTAAACATATATTTAAACTATATACTATACTATACTATATATATATATACTATACTATATTTACACTATGTGACACAACTCTGTGGAGGACTGAGCTGCCAAAATCCTAAATAAATAAATAGCTTTTAGTACATTTAATTGCATATTCAGAGCTTCTTGGCAAAGTTAATATTAATTTGTATCAAGTTGATATTTGTCTACTTTTGACCACTCCCCTTTTCACCTCATGGTCAGTCCCGTGTTGCCTACTATATTTCAACAGAGATGTCACGCCCATACAAAGTGGCAGTGCACCAGATTTTTGATCTACACTGCCCGGCCAAAAAAAAAGTCACACACACAATATTTAATTGGACCACCTTTAGCTTTGATTATGGCTCGCATTTGCCGTGGCATTAATTTTCCACCAAGCTCTTGTATTGATGATGGGAGAGTAAACTGTTCTCCAGCACATCCCAAAGATTCTCAATGGGGTTAAGGTCTGGACTCTGTGGTGGCCAAGCCATGTGTGAAAATGATGTCTCATGCTCCCTGACACAATTTGAGCCCCATGAATTGTGGCATTATATTCTTGGAACATGCCCGTGCCATCAGGGAAGAAAAAATCCATTGATGGAAAAACTTGGTCATTCAGTATATTCAGCTGACCTCAGCTGATTTTTTTGGCACATAACATTGCTGAACCTTGATCTGACCAACTGAAGCCACCCCAGATCATAACACTGCCCCCACAGACTTGTATGGTAGGCACTAGGCATGATGGGTACATCACTTCATCTGCCTCTCTTCTTACCCTGATGCACCCATCACTCTGGAACAGGGTAAATCTGGACTCATCAGACCACATGACCTTTTTCCATTGCTCCAGAGTCCAATCTTCATGCTCCCTAGCAAACTGAAACCTTTATTTCTGATTAGCCTCCAGGTGATGATTTTTTTTTTTTGGCCAGGCAGTGTAGTTGGGATATTTTTTATATACAGTATTTATTTTTTATATTTTTATTTATTGTTTTATTTTGAGTCAAATGTATCTATGTTATAGATGGATAGATAAAGTCACAAACTTCCTTTGCCTATAGTATTGGTTTGGGTTGATAAAGGTACAGTATAGGTTTTTCAAGTGCACATGACACTTTAAATGTGTGAAAATGAAATGCAATTAGTAATTCACATTTTCGTTGAGAAATACTGCATTGTTTGCAAGATAGTTGGCTAGTGCAAGCCAAAGTTGGTAGCCATCCCTCAACACAGTTGTTTATTCTTCTGCCTCGTTGGCTAGTCATGACTTGGATGGATGGTATAACTCTGTACACTGTACTGACACCACTGTAATGAAAACAACAACTGAACAAAGAAAGAACAGAATTTAATGGGATTTGTTGACACAGCTGGATGCCAGACGACCTGACATTACTGTCATGCAACCACCATCAGATGCAGGATAAAACTACAACACTTACGGGTACCTCCTCACAAGTAGGACTAAAGACTCATGAAGAGAAGACCAAAATCATGAGAATGAATGTTTGCAGTCAGGAACTGATAACACTTGAAGGCAGCAGACTCAAAGAGGTGGAGTCCCTCCTCTACTTGGGGAGTATCATTGACAAGCGGGGAGGTAGAGATGCAGAGGTTAAAGCAGGAATAGGCAAGAGAAGGGCAGCATTTTTACAACTCAGTAACATCTGGCCTTCTAGAGGGACACAGCAACAAACATAAATAAGAATTTTCAAATCTAATATAAAATCAGTGCTGCTCTATGGCACAGAGACCTGGTGAAGTTGAAGATGACAATCAATAAGGTGCAGACCTAAATTGACAACTGCCTCAGAAGAATTTTTAATATTCACTGGTCCGACAAAATCAGCAATAGCTATCTGTGGATGAGGACACAACAACTACCAGCAGCAGATGAAATTGGAAAAAGATGGACATGCCATGCCTCCTGCTCTAAATGTGTACCCCCAGGATTTTGGCTTGCATGACACCCCTGTCCCACCACATGAGCAACAATACAGGCAGATGTAAATGTAACTGTAACTGCTGCACACTCTGGTCAGTGGGTCCTACTGTAAGAGTGTAGTCACGTTATACAAGGATCTCTTCACAACCAGCTTAGACAGAGTTAATGATTGCAGTGACCAATAACTCTTTCAACAAACATATGCCAGTTGAGTTCATATATTAAGGAGTGCAAAAGGTAAGAAAAGACAACTTTACTTGTCAACACTCCAAAATCCAGCTGTTCTTTCAGTTGTTATATGTCAGCTGACAAATGGAATATCCTGATGGTGGGGTCTAACAGGATGATACTTTACTCCCAGGTCAGATCCAGGGTAATTTGCTATGCTGTGAGCTGGAGTCTGCATGTGAGGGATACAAACTGCCAAAACTGAGTGCAAATAGCTTTGAAAATAGAGAGAGAAGGAAGCCCTGCTGCTCACTCAACTCTTGTGATTTCTCTTTAAGCACAAAACATTAGCCCTTTTCACACAGAGACTCTGCATTATCTCTGCAGCGAAGGCTCGCTTTTTCTCCAGCTTTGTTTGTTCCCACTGAACCAAGCAGCGCCAGCGTGAAGCCGCACCAGTGTGTCAATTCATACAGCATGAGGGTGCTGCAGAACCAAAAGAGGCGTTGCGATCCTTGTGGGGTTTTTTTAACGTGTTTCTACCTCCAGTTTCCACCTGTTACATGTCACCGGGTTGTGACATGGAGTGCCACATTTAATGGCTGAATGTTATCAATAACACCTTTAAAATCAGATAAAATAAAATATCTATTAGTGCAGCTTTAAATAGAAACCCTCCTTTCCATCATAAATGAAAATAAAATGGATCGGTAAAAGGATAGAAAGGATAGTGGGGTCTGAAACAGTATTTTGATTTCCTGGTATACAATAATACCTTAAACACACTAGCACTGTTGTTATTGTATAGGGGAGCTTGAAGATCTGCAGATTAATTTCAGGTAGAATAACCTGCAGCTCAGTTAATTATTAATAATTTGCCGCGGTTGTGGTGAGAACCTATGTGGACGCTTGTCCTGTTGCCACTTGTGAGGGATGGACTGTATAACATGACCATCTATGCCTTGCTTTGCACAGCTTTCAGTTCGCCTCACAGAGAAACACCAACCAGTTTCTGTGTGTTGTGTCACTGAATTTTGTAGCAGCAACCAAAGAAAAGGCACATACATGGATTAGTGAGAACAGAGGGCAGCTTTAGAGGCGGCTGTCTGAATACAGAGCAACACACAGTGCTGTGGATTAGTTTCCAAACTTGAGATCATTCAACGTCAACAACCAGCCTTATTCATTAAGCTAATGCTGCAAGAATTAAAAGTAATGTATACAGAGAGGTGTTTCTGTTATTTAGTCTATCCTCAGTGACATAAGTGAGTGTGGACAAAATAATAGAAACAACTCTATATAAATTAAACAGCACCACAAACTACATCCTCTGAAATGGGCATACAGTTAAGGCAGCACCTCTCTCAAACAGTTTCAACAAAAGCTGAACATTATAACCTTTATGAAGTGAGGATTAATTGATGACGTTGTACCTAATAAATTGGCAACAGAGCAGACCACATATAACATTTTCTTACATTCATTCATTATCTGTATCCGCTGGAACCGATCGCAGCTGACTTCGGGTGAGCGGCGGGGTACACCCTGAATAAGTCACCAGTTCATCACAGGGCTGACAAACGAGAGTGACCGATTAACCTAACTTGCATGTCTTTTAGATTGTGGGAGGAAGCCGGAATACCTGGAAGGAAACCCACGCAGGCACAGGGAGGACATGCAAACTCTGCACACTGAACCCTGCCCCAGCAGAGTCTGGAACCCAGGAGCTTCCTGCTGTGAGGCAATGACCACTGCATCAACACCTCTATGATACAGTGCCAACACATATATTTATTGTAGGATTGATGTCTTGGATTGAAACTGTTGTTTAAAGTCAGTTGTGTCGAGCTAGAAGATGATCACCCTTTGGCCAGCCTAGTGGTTGTTTTAAAAAGTCTTACTTTAAGCCATAGTGCTGCTTAAAATATGCCTTTATGAAACTGTGCTGCAAAATTGTTATTAATTCTCTACGCTGTACAGTCTTCTACATGTGACCGACTGTTTACATCCCACATCCCCTCACCAGAACCTCCCTCTTCATCTATGGTAGCATTTCAGTGTTCTGTCTCCTAATGAGACCTAACAGCAGTCAGTGCTATGAGATGGAGGTCTGTGTGACCCTCCAAGGATATGACCCCCCAGACCATCACTGACCCACTGCCAAACCAGTCATGCTGGATGATGTTACAGGCAGCACAATGTCCACCATGGCATCTCCAGACTCTTTCATACCTGTCATAGTTAGTTTGAACCTGATTTCATCTGTGAAGAGAATGGGGTGCCAGAGGCAGACCTGCCAATTCTGGTTTTCTCTCGTAAATGCCAATCGAGCTGCATGGTGCTGGGCTGTGAGCACAGGTCCCACTAGAGGACGTTGGGCCCTCATGCCACCCTCATGGAGTCTGACAGTTTGGTCAGAAACATGCACACCAGTAGCCTGCTGGAGGTCATTTTGTAGGGCTCTGGCAGTGCTCCTCCTGTTCCTCCTTGCACAGAGGAGCAGATACTGGTCCTGCTGCTGGGTTGATGCCCTTTTACAACCGTGTCCAGCTCTCCTTGTGTAACGGCCGGTCTCCTGGTATCTCTTTCGTGCTCTTGAGATTGTGCTGGGAGACACAACAGACCTTCTTGCAAGCGCACATATGGATGTGCTATCCTGGAGGAGCTGGACTACCTGTGCAACCTGATTGGGCTGCAGGTACCGCCTCATGCTACCAGTAGTGACAAGGACACTAGCAGAACACAAAACTAGAGAAGAATCAGTCAGGAAGGATAAGGAGAGAACAATTGTCTGTGGCCACCACATGCAAAACCATTCCCTTTTGGAGGTTGTCTTGTTTTTGCCTCTCAATTGCACCTGTTGCCACTTTTATTTGCACCAGAGCAGGTGAAATTGATTCACAATCACTTGTGCTTCCGAAATGGACAGATTGATATCCCTGAAGTTTAACTGACTTGTTGTTATGCTGTGATGATTAAGTGTTCCCTTAATTTTTCGAGCAGTGTATGTCAGTTGACTCTCTGTTTTTCCCTCTAATCTGGTTTATTTATCACCCTTTAAAATGCTAACTCACTCATCTTCAGCCTTTGTTGACAGGCAACTTTATTTGTCCACTGTGTGTCCTGTCCACTGCTATATAATCAATAGGAGCAGGAAAACAAAGGCAGCGCTTTAACCAGACAATCAATGAGTTTAAACTGCTCTGTAGGGCCTCATCTACACGGCTAATACCACCACTGATGCTGCTGACAGCAATATACTACAGCCCCTGACAGCAAAACACATACACACACTGCTGTCCTCTAAGAGGTGCACATACTTGACTGAGTTTGAGATGTTTTAATGATTTATTTCTTATCATTATGATAGTTTTTGTTATTATTCTAATTATGAGAGAATGTTGCAGTTGTGAAACATTTATAAGAAAATAACATAACTTTGTCAATTAAACATTACACTGCAAACACCAAAACCGTAATAGAAACTGGGACAATATCCCCAAAAGTATTTTTTCATACAGTGAGCGAAAACTGCAATAAACTTAATCTCAGTGGCGGCTGTCCAATAGAGGGGAAAAGTGCAAGAATAAATTATCATTTGGGTTTGGGTTACATATTCTAAATGAGCAGACAAATCAGGTTTTACCTTTTAAGCATTTTTACTTATATGAAGTTATACAGTACCAATTTAACTGCAAAAAGTCTATTTTGTATTCTCTTTTCTAATGGGCGATGTCTCTGCAATACACACATTCAAGACCAGCTATGTTGAAATGAAAGTACATTCCATGGTTACAATCAGATGCACATAAACTTTTTTCTTATTTCAAGAGATCTTTCTGCAGTGAGAAAAGAGACGGATGAAGTAAGTAGCTAAGCTGAGCTGTTGGATGGAGTGTGTGTGCTTTTCTGAGTTGGCTGTTGAGTAAATGTGTAATTCTTCTATATTTGAAGCTTAGTGCAACAAGCTATACAACAACATCGTTATTGTGTTCAGGAGCCCTCTGTGTCTGTGGTTCAAGTCAATAATCTCCATCCCCCACTGCTTCATCTTCAATCTTATCTGCATTACACAACAAAGAAAGCTTTTGTCTTCAGAGAGACCATTAAACCTGCCTGTTCCTTAGGCTGATGACAGTGTGCAGTACTTAAACGCACGTACATTTCCTTAAAATGCTTCCAAATAAAAGCCACTGATATTTAGTTATCAAAAACCTTTTATAATGAAGCAGCAAATTAAGAAATGTTCGGTTGTCATCAGAAGTAATCTATCACAGATCCTAAATAAATAACTGGAAAAAAGTGTCCGGTATAGTCTTGTGTATATGTTATGTAGCTTTTCTGGATTGTATACAGAATGGGGCCAAACACTTCTGAAACCAGCAGCTCACTGTGGTCCAAGTAAATAATCTCCAATCCCCCACTGCTTCATCTTCAATCTTACCTGCATCACATAACAAGAACAGATTTTGTCGTCAGTACTTTAACGTACTCAGTACTTAAACGTAATGGCACACAGAGATCTTTGACATTTGGTGAAATTCTGCTTTACACATGTCTCTACACTGTAGGTGTTTTGTAACAAATATCACCAGAACAACTTTCCTTATACATCAGGAACATTTTTTACCAAGCAACATGAATCACTGCAACCTGTTTTGAGAAAGAAATATATAATAAATAAATACCGAAACATTAAAATAGCTTACAGTAGTGACCACAAGAGCACCTGTTGCAAATAGAAAACTGGCATGCTGTGAACTGACCGATTTGCAGTACCAGCACTTAGACATTTTACTCACGAATCGGCACTTCTCAGAAGCTGCCAAAACTCTTTTCTGCCCTCTCCATATCATGGCATGGACACCCAGTCAACGGAAGGGCCGCGAAGCATACCAGAACGCTGCCCACCTTCTTTTGGTGCATGGAGAGCCGAAGTTATGCCCCTTCCGGTTTGCCTCATTGGACCTTCTTTGGGGAAAAAAATTTACAGTAGTCAACGAGGAGAGACAAATACATTTTTGGTCCTACATATATGAAGTTTTTTAATATGCAAGAGCAGCTCTCCAATGTTTAAGTTACAGGTTTTGGTGAGACGTTCAAAGAGACGATGTCACTAACGCAACTGTTGGCTGTGTACTCTTTATGATTGCATATTTTCACAGTCTTATATTTCGTTAGTATTATGAAAAACTCAAACCAGTTATTATGAAAAACTGTGACTTTCTTGACTTGGAAAATTATTTTTTAAATTGCCATGTGTAGTTCAAGGCAAAATTCAAACAGGATCAAAACATTTTTTGTTTCTCTCCATTTACTACCATACATATTTTTTTTCCGAGATAAGGTCCTATGGGGTCATCCTGAAGGGGCGTGACTTAGGCTCTCTATTTGGGCTGATATTTGGAGCGCCATGGTGTGGTGTGGAGCTCCGTGGGTGGCTTGCACTCTGCAGCAATTTTTCAGTATCTGTTCTATTTCCTCCATGTCCCACGAGCATGTAAGTAAACACACTGATAATGTATGAGAAATAATGTCACCACTATTAGTGATCGGCTGTCTCTATGCCTAACTGGTACGGCTCTGGTTCTGAACCATCATGGTCTTGGGCAACAGGAAACTCCAGAGGAGATAAGTCCTCTACTTCAAACAACATTTCTGTCACAAAAATGTTTGTGCTGCTAAGCTAAATCAGAGCTAGATAAACTAGAAAACATATCTAATATGCTAGCTAATATAGAATATTGGTGTGAGTGTGTGTATGTGTATGTGTGTGCGTATGTTATGTGTTAGTGGGAACGTGCTGTGGTGGTGCTGGCTGCAGCTGCAGGTATTGGCACAAAGGAGTGAACGGGCATGTCTTAGCACCCCCTCCCAACCCTGCCAATGTTCATAACTTGTTTCATGTTCTAGAGTCATTTGTGGAATTTCTAGAGAAGAGGCACTTCAGCCAAAACTCTTGGGTTTAGTTACCTTTAAAAGATCTTTGTAGTGCGCTGCTGTTCAGACATAGTCAAGTCTATTCCAAAGTCCAGTCATCTCACATCTGTCTGATGTTTGGAGGTTGGTTTGAGTTTAGCAACTCAAACCAGAGTTTAGCAACTCAAACAAGATTGTTTGCTGGTTTGAGTTTAGCAACTCAAATCTTTATTTCTTTATGAATATGGCAGGTTTTCTTCTGTGGACTGACTATTAAAACAACAGTTCTGGCTTCCATCTTAAAATAAAACTAAGATAATCCATCGAAGGAAGACAGGGCTGTGTTTTGGACTGAGATCAGCGAGCCAATAATCAAAGACCTCCTAATCCTAGATGATTTTATCCCATCTGCTGCTCAAAGTCCTCACTGGAAGCCCTTCATGTAGATTTTATGCAGTTATGCCATCCTTATATGTAAACTGCTCCCCCTCACCTCCCTTCATTAAAAAACCAATGATCCGCCTGATCCGTGGAGTAGATCAGTGCACTGGGAAGGAAACACAACAACATCCCCTAGGGCTATGTGCTATAGAAACTAAACAAGGTCATAGTGGAGACTAGGGGCTGGGTTAATGGGGGATGCTAGTTTGTACTGCAGTATATTGATGTTTCAGCATGTTCAGCTCTTTGGGAGATTTAATACAAAAACCGTCTTGTGTCAGCATCGGGGCTTTTTTGTGAACTGCTTGCTGCTGGAAGAAAGAAAAACTCACAGTATGGTACAGCTGAGGATTGTGAAAAGGAACCAATGCTGTTCCAGAAATAATAACTAAGGAGCTACAGTAGGTCAGTGGGGATTTCAAATGAGAGGACACACGGCTGTCTGTTTGTGAAAAACATCCACTGAAATCCATGCACTATTTATTAGTTCCTTTGTGACGCACGTTAAAGCCAATATTCTGTTTGTTGGAGCGTATCACTAAATAGTTTTACAAGTGCATGAAATATACACAAAATGGACCAAATTGAAAAATATACAATCAATGTACAATAAAAAGGGCAGAACAATGTCCAATCATATATTAGGTTCTGATTCAGCAGCATCAGCACTACTGTATCCTGGTGCAGGTGGTAGAATAACACTGTGTTAGCATTAGAGGAAGATTTATTTGGGGTTGCGAGATGAGGAGGTGGGGTTGTTGGCTTAGTAAATTATGGAAAGTTCACCAGGCTTTAATGTAGCAGAAAGCCACTTTCTGACATAACAGAAAAACTCATAGCACCTTCTGAGCCAAACTGAAGTTAAAAATAGAACTGATCTGACACTGGCAGCAATGAATGAAACAGAGATTTTAATTGCAACTTCTATTATTTTGTTAAATCTGTTTTTAATCATTCATTTGTGTCTATAAAAAAGTCTATAAAATATCCAAATGTAATGAAAAAGTACCCTAAAAATTGCCCAAAGTGAAGTCTTTAAATGTTTGTTTACTATGACCAACAATCAAAACCTGAACCGACAGAGAAAAGCAGCAAATCCTTGCATTGGTAATTGTTAGATATCTTTGCATAATAAATGACTTCAGTGATGTATCGATCATTCATTTCAGCGATAAATGCAATGCAACAATGTTTAAACATTTCCAACATTTGGATGAAGGTTCTCAGTCATCCAGGTCATCAGTCTTCAGTTCTAACTAACAGGAGGGGAGCTGCAGGCTTTTAAACTCTGTGTGGGAGTGTCCTTACCGAGTCGTTAAGGAAACGTGTGAGCTCTTACTTTCAGAGCCATTAGGGCCACCAGCCTTCATGTGGATTGCTAGGGCTAGGTGAGCCCAGGTGTGAATGGTTGTTAAGTTGTCTGGGGAGAGAACTCAGTACAGCATTGTAGGTGGGTGATAATAATGTCGTAGGCCGCCTCCACTGTTCAAAGACGGTCATTCCAGTTTGATATAGATGGCTTCTCTTACTCCTCTTTCAAACCATCTGTCTTCTCTGGCCAATATGTTTACATTGTTGTCCTCAAAGGAATGACTTTTCTCCTTCAGATGGAAGTGGACAGCAGAGTCTTGACCTGAGGAGTTAGCCCTCCTGTGTTGTGCCATTCGTTTATGGATGAGTCATGCTTGCAAGTATGAATCAGTGAAATCCATTGTTTTTAGTGAAATACTTTAATTAATGCTGGGACTGTCAGAGAAACCTGTAATTCCAATAGGTTTTTTGAAGTCACGTGATTCTGATGATGTGGGAAATTCAGGTGGAGGAAGTAAAAAACAGAATGGACAACATACTGTTGAACAGAAAAAAACAATAACTTAAACATTACAAAGTAAGCAGTTAGCTACACAATATCCACAGTTACCAAGTTCCCTTTGAGGAAGTGGTCACTGCACAAATATTATTATCCAACTAGACTCCTCCAGATGGCAAACCTAGGTTTGGGCAACCATAAATTACACAAACCATTGACATTTAGAGAGTTTTTGATAGTACATCAACAACTGTGTGATATATCACACAGTATATACAAGAATAGATGTAGTGGTACACAAGGTTCCTTGGTGATACACAGGATGTACTATCAAAAACTCTCAGTCATGCTCCTGGATTCACACACTTTACATATATAATGACTATATCAGATATTATGTCAATTCAGTTTGTAAACTGTGATTTTGTTGTTCTGTTCTGTACATGCAACATCTATTGCATGTCTGTCCATCCTGGGAGGGGGATCCCTCCTCTGTGGCTCTTCCAGAGGTCTTTTTTTCCGTTCCGTTTTTCTCTCAATATGGCAAGTTTTTCCTCACTCAAATCGAGGGTCTAAGGACAGAGGATGTCGCTCACTGTACAGATTGTAAAGCCCACTAAGGCAATGTGATTGTGATTTTGGGCTATATAAAATTGATCTGATTTGATATGATTGTAGTTCATTTCTGAGATCAGGGAACTAAAATGGGAAAGGAAACAGAAGCAGCCAGGCAGTCAGACAGACTGAAAATAAACACGCGAAAACAGACAGCATATCTGAAGGGGAAAACGAAGTGAATGGTTAAATGATTACTGAAACTGATGTAAACATTTATCAAAGTTTACACAAAAGCTTCATGCTTCATCTTTGACTTACTATAGGCTGCTATAGTTGTGTGCTCAGTTTTCAGATGCGTTCACTTTCAGTTTGACTTCTAAATAATTTGGATAATCTGATCATCATTAGTTTGATGCCTGGTTGTGTTTCCCACCTCTTTGTACTATGTTTTAGTGGAGGGTTAAAGGGGGCAGCACAGTGGCGCAGTGATTAGCAAGAAGGTCCTGGGTTCGAAACCCAGCTGAGGCAGCGCTCTGTTCTCCCCGTGCCTGTGTGGGTTCTCTTGTTCCTCTTTCTCCCACAATCCAAAAATATGAAAGTGATAGTAATTGGTCAATCTAAATTGCCCATAGTTGTGAATGGAAGTGTGAATGGCTGTTTGTCCCTACATCTCAGCCCAGTAATGAACTGGCGAGTCATCGGCTGGAAGTCAATCAGGGAAGCTGTCAGTGATATTTTCTTTGGTGGGTGCAATAGTATGATCAGCAATACAAATGATGACCATAGCTACAAAAATAGGAGCCATGTTGTAAGTACGTCCACAATAATCGTTTAGTGATGGTTTGATCTTCAATATCACACTTTAGTCTCTGTAAATTTAGTTTAGTCTTTGATGTGGTATTTGATTTGAATTTTAGCTTTGAATATCAGGTAAAGGGTAGTTCAGTCATGTTGCTTCCAGACAGGAGACTTCTCTGTTAATCTGGAAAAGGTCATATATGCCTCAGTTCTTCACGCTTGGATTATTACTCCAACAGCTGTCACCCAAAGTGCTGCAGCCCTTTTAACCAAGACTAGGTGACAGAAACAGACCTTAAAGGTCAGCAAAAGTTCTAAGACCAAAGTTCTAAGACCTTTTGAGCCTTTATAAGCCTGCAATAAATATGCAATGTCCGGTTAGACTTAAAATGAAGCTTGCTGAGAAACATTTCAAATATTATGACATACGATAACGTTTGGACTTTGATTAACATTGTGAAATGGTCAGATTTGGTTGGGTTTAGACACAAAAAGTACTTGGTTAGGTTTAGGAAAAAAAATATGCTTTGGATTAAAACCTACGTTCAGTCTTGTCACTATAACAACTTTCCTGTGTATGACCCATCCAACCACACCCCATCTCAAACTTTTCTCATTCTTTATACCACTACCCCAGAGGGTTGCCTCCAGAAGTGACACTAGATAGGTGATCTAAATGACTGAATAGGTCAATTGCCAGTGACTCCCTAAACAACATATCACTGTTCCCAAAAAAACATGACTGCTGCAGTGTACCAGCAACAGGCATACTGGACTTTTGCTCACTTTTTGGTTATGTTTAGGCAACAAAAATACTCTGTTAAGTTCAGGAAAACATCTTGGTTTGGCTTAAAATAAGTATGTTACGTATGTAAATTAACTTATGTTATATGCATAACATTACAATGTTAATAAGTTAAAATAACTCACCGTTGACACTTGACATGAACAGTGGTCTACTGAATGAAAGTCCTGTGTTTTCTTATCCTGACCGTCCACCCCAACCTTCTCCTGACTTTGTCGCTCTTTATCAAACAAATTACTGTGATGTCATGCTAACAATAACAGTCACTTCTCCATAGACAACTAGTGGTTGATTTGCATTGCAGAGATATATGAAATCAGCAAACTTGTGAACTTCTGTTGTCATTTTCATATGTAAGTGTGAAATCAGCAAGCTTGTGTACTTCTGTTGTCAGTTTCAAAGGATGAAAAACACCTGTGATTATTGACTGTGTTACTTTGCAGCATATATAACCAACGGCCAATAGCAACATACACACTTTCTCCTTTGCTAATGTAATAATTACTACAGCCACTAGATGTAACTTAACAACAAACCTCATCGGTGTCGTAGGGTCGTTTTTTTCTGTTGTGGACAGACTGGGTTTATATCACTGAAAACTGATGACTATTTGGGTTTTGAACTGTTGGTTGGACAAAACAAGTAAGTTGAAGAGGTTAGTTTGGGCTGTAGAGTTGTAATGGGGATTATGCACTATACTATATTTTATTGACTAAACCATTAATAACTGTAGAAAAAATCCACAGGCTGATTAATAATGAAACTAATTTCCACAGTACTTCCAGTCTTGATGACATTATGTTGTTGGAAATGTTCTTATCTTGGCCACTATAAAGGTTTTTGTTTGTTTGTTTGTTTTCTTTTTGTTTTCTTTTACCTAGATACCACAACTGCTTTTCCCTTAAGGTAACAAGAGCTTACAGGAAGTTAATAAAACAATGGACAATGCCAGGCCAAAAATGAATCCTCAGGAAGACACAAGCTTTCAAAACTATTTCAGATTACTTTGTTGTTTACCAGCAGTGGCAGTTTTCGTTGTATCTTTTCCAGTCAGCCTTCTTTGCCAAAATATGGTCCATTTAGTCATGCCATTCAGTGCACAAATGCTAAGAAAGTAATACTTCAGAAATTAAACCCACGGCAGGATTTCTTTAAGCATTACTTCAAGCCCCCTCTTCTTCTACAGAAAAGTTCTTTGTTGCCATTCTGATATATGAGGAAGTGATTCTCTCTGTCAGGAATGAGAAAAGCTGGATGTTCTGTGTTAGCAGCTATTAGCCCATCCTCCATCCTCCTTCTTTATGTCCTCTTTCAGTTACCCTCGTTCTCTTCAGACACCAATAAAGAAAGCATAATGCCCTCAGGAGGCTGTGATTCTTCTCAGTACACACACACACACACACACACACACACACACACACCTACATGCATGGGGTGAATCAGTTGTGAGGGCAGAATAAATAACTGCTTTCACACTGCTTTAATTTCATTTCTGCTATCTGTAACGTAAAACACATACATGTGTATGCACAGGCACACACACACAAGTTGTGATGCACAATGAGAGCTGTGTACATGTGGCTCTGCGTGTTTTCACTGTGCTTGGACAGGTGGTTATGTAACTATAATTCTCTGTAACCAAAGCAGAAATTAGATAATAGAGCCAAAAAACGAAGTAAAGGAGGACTCAGCCTCTTTGGATGTACTTCAACATCTCCCTGTGATAATTGGAGGCTTATCACGGATTGTTGGTGCCCTCTAGTGTTACAGCACATGGTTTAATGCACTGGTAAAATCCCTCTCTTCATCATTATCTGCTGTGGACTAGAAACCTTTAAATACTGTTACATGAACCTGCAGGAACATATTTAAGCAGTAAAACACAAAGTGTAAGCTATAAAGAGAGGACAGATGAAACTCTCCAGAGGAAACAGGATTAAACTTTTAGTTTCTGAAATAAATATTTTAATGGAGCACAGGATTTATCAGTAGGATGGCTGCTTTAATAACTATTTCACTGTATGAACCTGAACTGTGTGTGTGACCTTAAGTATGTATAGAAGAACACATAGCATTATTTAACATTAGATCCTGACAAACCTTGTTGGCGTGTTGGGAGGTTTAAATAATTAAATGTTTGTGAGCCGAAAGAGCCATTTCCTCATGCTTAGATGAGCCAAATGAACTGGCTCACTGTAAAGAGCTGGCATTCCCATCACTACTTAAAACATTGCCTTGCTCTTTAATTATTATTGTCAGTGGCATAACTACCGGCTGTGCAGGAGGTGCAATGCACCAGGGCCCATGGCCCGATCGGGCAGATGAATTATAAACTGTTGGTAGCGTCATTAGGCCCCTATGTCAACTACAGCGGGCCCCTTCATGTACTGATCAGAAAATGCTGTATTGACAAAAGTGGCTAGTATTGAAACACGGTGTATGACATCACATGATCGAGGGGAGTATCATGGCTTCCTGTATCATTTTTCAACCTTGAGTTTAACACTTGTTGTTTGAGTCATAGCATATCTGTATGTATACAAATGACATTTGATATATATACCCTCACATGTGCACATCCACCTTTGTCATGGTGTCAATAATGTTATTGAAAAAGTCAATGGCAAGTAAAGTTTAAAAGTATAAAAATATATACATACATATAAACATATATATATATATATATATATATATATATATATATATATATATATATATATATATATATTACACATAGGCCACACAAAAGCTATGAATAAACCATTAAAAACTATTCAATTGAATTAATATTTTCTTATTTTCTTTGGTGTTCATGTCATTTACAGATGCAATGATGATTGCTGGGTAATGATTGTATGTTGTTGCCCAATCTTAAGTCTTTATTTGATCATGTGACAAGACCCATGTCAAATCTGTCAAGACCACCAAGCGAAAAGAGCAGTCAAGCCATTCAAACATAAAATTGGTTGCAAGAAAAGACAGGAGTGACAAGAGCAGGAGGAGAGGTGGCGAAGCTCGCTAAATAAGATATGTTTGGGGTTTTTACGAACACTCGACAGCTCACGGACAGGCTCCCTCCTAGCATGCCTCAGCAGCTAAGCTGCTGCCCTGAGTGGTGTGTCAGCAAGCAAGCACGCAGAAGGTAACCCCTTAGAAGCAAGCAAGCTAACATTGGTCTAAATAATCATAGCATTAGGCTTTTGTGTTAGATGAAACTTATATGTATTTAATGTATTGATGCCATTCATATAGTTTAGTAGAAGTGCTTTTTCAAGGGGATTTGGTGTATGTGGGCTGACGTGCCCTCTTTTAAAAGGTTGTTCAGAGTCAGGTTGCCGCTGAGCACCTGTCATTGTGTACATGTGCTTTTGTGGGTAAACTGTGTGCATGCCGATTTAGCTGGCCAGTTTTCGGTACATGGCGTTGTTTGTTGATAAGTATTGCAGCTCTCTTCTCTTATTTACTATAATCTCTTGTCTCTATGTCGAAGAAATGCAGTTGCTATTATTAGTGATAAGTTACTGTACCAAAAATGCCGGAAAAATTCTGTGGTCATTTCAGCTCAACAGTGAAATGGACAGCTCCCCTGCACTCAGATGCTTGTAATGTTTCAGAATTTTGACTGTCACAACACTATCCATGATTCTGATAACTTTCTCTTTAACTTTTTTCCGTTATTTCTGCTGATCATATGATGCAATGCCTACGAGCTCTGAACAGATTTACACATGAAGTGACTTAGCTGTTTTTGTCATTTGTATATTGTACATATGGCCAAAGTTGAAGCCTTATCTGTAGTGTTTGCTTTTGTAAATGTAGCTCTTGTCCATGCACAGCATTCGGTTTTAGGTGCATGACGGCCAGCATTCAGAACCAAAAGATTGGTCACAGAATCTTACAGCAGAACCTGTTCCAGCTGAAAACTGTCATCTGTATAGTATAATGTGCTGGTTGTAGTTACAGAAGAATGAAGATGATAGATGAAAGATTAACTTACCAATCAGCAGAGCGACACATAGCAGAATAGCCATCAGAGCTCCAGTGCTAAGGCCCACAGGTAGGAAGATGGCCTCAGCTGAGCAGGTGAGTAGTGAGCCTCCAGCCTCGCATGAACACACTCGGATAGTGAGGGTGGTTGTGCTGCTCTGGGCAGGGTAACCACTGTCTTCAACCACAACCGGAAGTACATAAACATCCTGCACCCGCTGCTGAAAGCCAGAGCGTCGAGTCACAATGCCAGCTGTGTTGTCTGGAAACCAACAGAGGATGATGTCACATCACTGTCCCAGACAGTAATTATTTCCACTACCTCAATGCTGTCCCACCAACATCTGAGATATCTGATCAACTCTTTAAGAATATACCAACAATTCACAAGAAGCTGAACATAATGTCAAAGCTAGAGTTGGCCTTTCCACTTACAAACGTACATTTACAGTGAATTGAAGGGTAAGGTTAGCAGTATTCTATATTTATTTCTTATTGTCAAAAAATCCCATGTGAAGATCAAAACCACCAATGTGGACACAGACAGGGTAGTATGCTCTCATGGTGGAAGAAAGAGATAAACTAGAATATTTACATTTTTAAACAGATGGCCTTAAACAGATTTGCAGAAAAATTCAGAAACATTCCCAGATTTACGGACTGTCAAGTGCATCAAGCCACGCCCTCAAATGTTTGATAACCCCTTTACGGACAAGCGGTAAGTGATATCAAAAAATGGATGGATACGTTTTGTTTCAGCTCATCTAGATATGCACATGCAATTTGCTGACAGGAACAAAATAATACAGCCTTGAACACAAACGCTACAGTAACACATACTCAAAAGGAAGACCCAGGAGTTAGACATATTTAGAATTGGAGGTTAGGTCAGGAAGTGTATTCACAGTCTTGGTCAAATTAAGTTTAGTCCTTAGAATTATTGCAAAATTTAATGTTCTCACCCTTTTCCCTCATATAATAATCTGGTGTTAGGATGGATGGTAATAGTAATTCATTAGGAGACTGGATATCAGAGTCCAAGATGATGCCGCTTAGTCAGTAAACTGGGATGACATCAAAGACATAAAAATACTGTAGCTTTCCCAGGCTTTGCTTAAGTTTTACATTATAAAACACATTCTAAATTATGGAATACAAGGAAAAAAATAATAATTGACATTATTGAAGGTGTCCTGTTAAAAGTTTTCCAAGATGTCTCTTTTAACATGTCTCTAGGTCCATGAAGAAAAACAACTGGTACAGATCTTTGTCACTTGAAGGCAACCATACAGTATGATATTTCTGGCCGTTTGCTCAAATGACAGATACTATGAGATACACACTGTTGGTTCCAGGAAGTCCAGGAATCAAAAGAAAATGCCTTATTTTGTACTTTGGGGCAGTGGTTTATGTTGAATATGATAAACGTGTACTTGTACTCCAAGTTAATTGCTGAAGCATTACATTTTGACATACCTACAATCAAGACTGACGAAAGAAACACAAGCAGCCAGATGATTAAATGAAACAAGCCTGGTTCGAGAAGCAACCCAGTCACAAGAATAGTTTTTGGCTGTGTAGGATGATGATGATCGATGATGATCGATGATGATCGATGATTGATGGTTGATTTCTATTTTCATGTCATGCAGAAATAGTGTCTGACTATCATGAGTTTACAAGAAACAAAACAAAATATTATGCCTTCTCTCCAAAGCTTGAACAAAGAGAATCTGGCACAAAAAGGTTCTCTTCCTGAAGCACAGCTCAAATCTTTCATATTCATCCGAACTAAAGATATCAGCATTGTGGAGGACATTTACATTTACATGTACATTTATGCAAAACATGTAATTGTAACTTTACATGTCTTTATGTTGCAAGTTTACATTTCATTAGGATCAGTTTTCAATTTTATGTTGTGACAATGCTGTGCTTATGTTTGTATTAGGTTTAGGCACAAAAACTACTTGGTAAGGGTTAGGAAAACATCATGTTGTAGTTAAAAACTACTTGTTTTGGTGAACACAAACACGGCTGGAAATTACCAATGTCTCATCAAAAATATCCACAAACATGGCGAGAAATCGTAACTATGTCTTGTCAAAAATATCCAGTGGTGTCACACTTAAAAAATAACAAAGTCTCAAACTGTGTCACTGGCTTGGCAGCTTTCTTGCCTGTAACTATTCCACTCTGATAGTTTCACAACATACAGTTACAGTTTTTTCACCCCATTTTGCTTCTTTCATAGCAGCACAAAACAAAGAAGCCTGTGTAATACCTTTAATATTTTATACTGAAGCAAAAAGAGGATGTGCAGCTTATATACAGTAGAAAGCACAGGATTTAAAATGTTTCTATCTTCCAAACTACAGATGTAGACACGTGTGTGTGTGCATGTGTGTGACAGGAACAAGGTGCCTCAATGGTGTCTACCTTGTCAGGCTACATCTCCGTCCAGCTGCAAGAGAATGAATCTTTTCTGACACACACACACACTCCAGTTGCCCTTGCTGGCTGTAGGCCTGTGTGTCTGACTCTATCAGATGTGATGCTGACTGTATAGGTACAAACATATAAAAATGTAACAATGCTTGTAGGTGAGGTGTTGCAGGGGGAAAACAAGAAATGTCAGGAGAAGATTTGTACAAGCTGAACATCCCGCAGCAACATTCAGAGACAACAGAGGCAGACTCAGTGTTCATTCATCAGGAAAGATAATGGGTGTAAGAATGCATGTTAAATAGCAGCAATTGTGTTTTATTTTTGTTTCAACAACAGAAACTCTTTAAGCAAATGATGCACTAAGCATCATTTAGCACTTGTACCTCCAACTGGTTGGTCATGAGCAGTACGTGTGCCGTATTAAGTGGAACTGTCTAGTAATGAACAATAAAACAAGCAATGAAGATAATGCTTGAAACTGAAGTTAGATAAGTTATGTTATTTTATCCCAAACCACAATGTTTTCCTAAAACTAACCAAGTAGTTTCCTTGCCTAAACCTAACGAATCTGCAAGTGTTCAATAAAGGTCCCGTACACCTGTCGCTGGTACGTTTTTGGGAGTCACTGGCAAATGACCTATTCAGGCACTGAAGAAGTCATAATACAATAAAGTATTTAAAACTTTCTTGTTCCCTTTTAATCCTCATTCTTACTTACTTCCAAAATCTCGAACAGTGAAGTTTCTGTTGCGAAGCTCTTTTGGGGATTTAAAGAAGAACCTCTGTCCAACAGGAGGAAGGTCTTTGTCCACAGCGCTGACCGTCTGGATCACCTGGTTATGGAGCAAACAATCAGAGAATCTGCTTAACACACCAAGGGCCGGAACTACTAAGATCCCAAATTGCTTGTACTAATCTGCGTGCGCAATCTGGAAATTTGCGTGTGGGGTTGAACCACGGTTTGCAGGCGATTTATTAAGAGTGATTGCGTAAATGACAACAGGTGCAAATGTGTTGGAGACACGCCTATTTAAATGAGGGTTTAGCGTGTTTCATGGTTTTCAGCATGGCGAGTTTGAGAGAGTGAAAGCGCAATGTGAAATTCGACCCTTCGGAATTAGAAGTGTTGGTAGAGGAAGCGAATAAACATTTCAATGAGCTGCAGCAAAGGAATCTGATGGTCGCGCAAAGGAATGGGAGAAAATCGGTGAAAAAGTTAATGCTGTTGGAAAAAACAGGCGAACAGTGGATGAAGTGAAAAGGAGATACCAAGACATCAGAAGAAGAACAAAAGAAAAATTGGCATATAATAAAAGGTCTGCAAATAAAACAGGCGGGGGCACCGTGGATGAGATGCCTCTGACCAGCGTTGAGGAGCAGGTGCAATCCGCTCTGAGTTCCTCCAACAGCTCCAAAATGGCAAGGCTGGATAGGCGATATGTTCTAATGATAGTTTCCTCATTCATCCCAAAAATGTTCACACGAGGGTGAAAAATGCGTTCTCGGCATCTCCTTCCATTGTTTCGGCGTCTCCTTCTTGCAACAATAACCGCAGCCATGTGTGCGCAGTTATGCATACAAACCGTTTGCACCTCCCTTTGAGACGTGTTAAATATAGAAGCAGTTTCTATGAGCAAAATTGCTTTCAGGTTTGATAAATCACTTTGCGTGTGCTAAATTAATATATTTACATTTTCTCCATCCAGAACACGCACAATTGCGTGTAAACGCCCCATATTGCATATTCATTGCTGCAAACGTACTAACTGGATGCAGACGCGCTATTTTGCACCTTTGACAGACGCAACCCTTTTTGCACACTGTAAGTAAATCAGTTTGTACATTTTTTTTGCGTGTGCAAGGAGTTTGCACACGTTTTAGTAGATCCGGGCCCCAAGTGTTTATTTAGTTAATGAGAATGTATGACCTACACTCTAAAACCTAACAAGATATCATCATAAACACAAGGACAACACACTGAAATCTGTGAGTCAACTAATTGACCAAATGCCACAGTTTGCCTACAAAGTTTCAAGGAAGCTAATTGTCGCAGCTAATCATTTCATTCCAGTAAAGGAGGAGCACCACACTGAGCATCTATCCCTAACCATTTTTATTGGTAACCTGAGGGATGCTAAAGACCTTTCTGGACCTTTCTATGAACACTAGTGATCACACGCCACAACAGATTTAATGGTAATGTCTATTTTCCACTATGATTCATGTGTTCGGATGTCATCAGAATGTGCCGGTAAGTTGTCTCTGTGAGTAAGTTGAATATAAGAGTGTGTCTTATTTTACCATGAAACTGAATGAATAGTTGAACATTTTGGGAGAGTTAAATGTTCTGAATCATACCATTGTCATGCTTGTATCCTTAATAAAGCTACAGCTAGCAGCTGGACAGCTCCAGCCAGCCTGGATCAATTAGTTCTGATCGATTCTGTATTCTCTCGTGACGATGATTACGGATGATGCTTTGACATTCAGGAGATGCAGCGTGTAGAAACCATAGAAATAAACCACTATTTACTTTATTTAAATTTTGTGTATCAGGATGATGTGATGGGGCCTACCCAATTTAGGATTTTAACAGTTGAATCTAATTTGGCTGTTCAAAAAATAGATTCAACAATTCATCTTTTTTCAGTTCAGCACCATACTAAACTTCTACACTGAAAACTTGATCAGCCTATATCAATATGTTTTACCTGCAGCTTCAGATTCATGTTTTAACACCTTTCCTTTGTCATCTGTGATGTGAAAGCATACGATTTCCACAGTCAGAGAAAGTTCAGTTATAAAATCCCAGATGACATGGAGCGTCTCTCCCGTCGCTCTGAGGCTTTTTGTAATGTACTCCGACTGACTGCCATAGATGTGCCAGTGTTTTGTTTTCAGGATGGGGATTTTATTAATTGTTCATTCGTTTATTTTTTAGATACATTTTCATTAAACACATTACCATCATTATAACCATATAACATTGTTGTGACTGTGGAACAAAAACACAATAATTTTTCCAAAATCACAAATTTCATTGGAAACCCACTACATTTCCCAGGGACCCACTCAAATGACCACCTGTGGGACTCACTATATGGAAAACCTTGAAACATCACTGGGTATTGGCACAAGAACCTGCTTAGACTGCTGCTTGTAGGATAGGAGGAACAAATGGGGAGGAGGCAATGTAATGACTATAAAGAATATAGTTTTTCTCCTTTTTTGTGATATTATAAGGACATGGTAACCACAAGTGGGTCTCAATCCTATCTGATGATAGAGAACAAAGATCCTAATCGTCAGTGTCCAAAATATATACAAAGGATGCTAGTCAGTAAAATGGATGGAAAATGATTATGTGCGTCATAGACACATTTGTGTTCCTGCTGAATGCACACAACAAGGCATACTGATGGTAATGTGAGGTTGAAGTTGTTTGTTTGTTATGAAAAAATGTTGTGTTTTCAGTTGAGTGTTGAGAATTCAACTAAATAAAGCATTTAAGTTGTGTCAGATGTTGGTGTTTTGTATTTTGTTAATACAACTTAAAAGGTTTAAGCCAATTGGTTTCCTCAAATGAAATGAGTAGCCACAACAGAGTTTGAAGTTGTCACAATTAGAATTATATAATTTGCTGCAGTGGAAGAAAACAATAAATGCAACATTTGTATGAACAACATGCATTTAAGATATTATTACTTTATTCAGATAAATTATATTAACACGTGAAGTAAGTGCAGATAAATGCTGCATATGAGTTCATTAATTAGACGGGATTCAAATTATTAACTTAAGTCACCAAAGTTACCACAGCTATAAATACTTGAGTTGCTTTTACTCAAGTAGTTTGTAATGCTTAAATTGTTGTAATAAATGTAAATGGCTTAAGGCAATCTGTTTCCCCAAACAATTTTAGTTGAACTAACTCTCAAGGTTTTACAGTGTAGATTTCAACATCAAGTGGAAAAAACATGTAATTAAAATGTGTGTAGTATATGTCCCACACTGTTGTCTTACTGTAGTCTTTATGTACAATCATCATATCATCATTCAAGAAGATCCAGAGTTGTTTACCTGTCCGACTCTGGAGTTTTCACAGACGAAGGTATCTGAAGGAACGGCCAGCTGAGGGGGGAACTCATTCACATCCAGCACGTTGACTGTCACGGACACTTTGGTGGACAGGAGAGGTTTGTCTGTAAGGGTCATCATAAAGACATATTTTACTTTATTTTATTTTTACACTTTGTGGTACAGCCTAATGTGTTAATCCAACATACTGACAGTCTATCAGTGTGACCTCAACAGAAATGATGATGACAGTGAACAGAAGGCAGAAGGACACAGACAGTCTACAATTCCAATAAAAATGCCAACACAAGTTCATCATTATGCATTATTTTTTTTTTAAACCTCTCGAAAACTGTATTTTAGATCCTCCATATTAAATATTCATGACACAGTGTAAAGCATTAAAGTTAAATCTGGAAGAAAACATCCCTTAGGTTTTATTTATTAAGCTTTCACAGTTTTATACTGAGTGAATCTGCTTCCTCAGGACTGTGTGTGTAAGCATTACCCAAGAGATCATTCAAGACCCATGTTAATACTAGGTGTGAACTGACAGTCTTAGAGTTGTCAACTTGAGATATGATCACCAAAGATGAATGTTAATACCGAAGACAAACAGCCTCATGGTTTATAACAATGCAGTAAAGTGAGGACACAAATGTTTCATGGAGGAGACTAACGTATATAACCTGGTTCTGCTTGTTTGTCACTGTCAACACCAGTTGGCCACTATTGAGGACACCGGTGAGCCCAGGGCACAGCCGTGCTTCTGTCTGTAGAAATCTTCACTGTACTGGAAGTAGGTGGTCATCAAACAGAGGTCAAGTAAGGCACAAATGTGATTCTGCTAGACAGAGTGCTGTCCTGTAGCAGGTGTTTCTTCACAGTATTTACCGCTTCTTTAGAAGTGGCCAACCTCTACATGGAAGAAGTTGAGAGCAGAGCCTAGATTATCTTTACAGGAACTGCTCCTAGTCACTGGTTCAGGTATGTGGATGACACCTAGGTCAACATCAGAATGTTGGTGAACAACAGAATGTTTTGACATTAAGCTTCATGATCAAAGAAAGTTTAATACCATGGACACTTCTGCCCTTACTCTCATGCTCCATCATTTCTCGCTCATCCACATGACCTCCCTCTCTCTCTCTGTCTCTCTGTCTCTCTGTCTCTCTCTCTCTCAATTCAATTTGAATATCAAATGGAGTTTTATTGGCATGAAAGTTTTCAAAAACAGTTTTGCCACAGTATTTAGGTACATATAAACAAATATTAGTAGAATACACAAAAACGAAACAAACTCTCTGTCTGTCTTTCTCTCTCTCTCCCTCTCTCTCTGATGCGAGTCTACATCATCATATTTAAAAAAATAAAATAAAATTAATATACTTTTTAATGCCTCTTTTTTAGGGGTGCTGCAGTCCCCTCAGCACACTTACTTCCTCCATCCATGGGAACTGAGTACATTTACTTAAGAACTGTACTTAATGTCCCTGTACTTTGAGTAGTTTACATTTTATGTTACTTTATACTTCTACTCCACTACATCTCAGAAAAAAATGTTATTACTGGACTATATTTATTTGCCATTTTAAAATATATTCACTTGCAGATTAAGACAGTAAAAAACCTGCTGCAGAATGACCCTTTAAAATATAATACATCTTTATAAAGTAAATTAAAATTCATATATAAAGCATATATAATTAAAAACCTTTAAAAATTAGCTAAAGAAAAAAACAACAACAAAAAAATAAGAAAACAGATAAATAGATAGATACATAGCAAAGGGTTTTTAAAAAAGCAGATGGGACAGAGCGATTTTCAAATGTTTTAGTACTTTATGGGTTTATGTTTAGCATAGAATTCTGAAATAACTCCTTTGTTCAAGTTTTTTTCTTCACATCTTATAAAAAGTTGTTCTATGTTGGAAGGTTCCTTTAATAGGTTTTCCCACTGTTAATTTTTATGAAGTTAATGTCTTGTAGAAATGTATAATGATCTTGGGCAAGCCCCTTGTCCATCCATTTCTCTTGATGGATAAAAATCTGGATTTATTGCAATTTTGAAAGCTCTTGAAATTCTTAGTTTACTCTGTATTTTAGTCCATATTTTCCATGTGTTCTCTACCCATTTGTTCTTTATCTTGAGTTTTTTTCCCCCCATTCTTTCTAGACAATGAATGGTAGAGAACCTAATGGAATTAGACAGCAGTTCTGTCCTGTTGCAGCCCACAGCGAATCAATATCTTTTTGTTATCCATGACATTATTGTTTTTAGTTGTGATGCCCAGTAATAGTTTTGCAAATTGGGTAAATTAAAACCTCTATATTTTTTAGCTGCATTAAGGTTTCTAAAATAGGACCAAAAGCTTCTGCTATATCTTTCAGTGAAGTCAAATATTATTCTGATTCTGGATGTCTTATCTTTGCAAACACTCTGTTTGTTTGGTTTGTTTGTTTGTTTTCTAAATAGAAATTCTAATAAATGACTTGCTCTGTTCTGCCCATTTCATAATATTTCTGGCTTGAGAAGCATATAGCTCCCTATGCCTTCTCCATGAGATGTTTGAGTCTCTGTCCAGTTTTAGTTCCACAGGGATATCTTTATTTGAAGTCATTTTGTGTTCTCAAAGTATTTTTTTTAGTCCAAACGATATTTCTATCATCCTTCCCTGAATAACTACTTTACATCCTTCCTATAGAATTGAGGGTGTTACTTCATTATTGGCATTGACAGTAAATATTATTCTATATTTTTCGAGTTTCAAGTTCATCTACTGTTACTTTATCTTATAATATTGATGTGTTAACTCTATAGCTGCCTTTCTCAAACTATGGTACCCTCTAGTGGTACGCGGAGGATTCTCCGAAATACCCTGCTTTTAAAAAAATTAAATACAATTAATTTAAACATGTATAATACCATCAAAATGCTACGGCAAATGAAATCAAAACACTGTAACCATGAGATAAATGAAAATGGGTTTAAAATAAGTTTAGCCTTAACTGTATTTTTTTTTTGTTCATCTGCCAGTCAGCCTGCTACGTAGTCGGGTTGTGGCGCGAGCGCCAAGCCATTACAAGGTGAAGACAAAGATAAGCGGAAGAAGCTAAAAAGAGTTAAAAACAATGCAGCCGTGGCTCCAAACAGGATCTCTTCTGAAGAGAAGTCTGGATCAGGAGGATAATAATGTTACGGCAGAAACGGCAGTGGATGACAGTGATCACAGCAGCATCCCTGAAGTATCTACAGCACCAACAGGCTGCAAACGGTGAAAAACTGTAAGAAAATATGAGGCCGGTTACATTAAATTTGGATTCAGCTGGAGCAGGATGGAGGAAGAGCCCAGGCCCAGTGTGTGGTATGTGGTGATGTTTTGAGTAATGAAACCATCTCATCTCAAACGGCATCTCACCACCAAACACGCAGCGCTGACAGAAAAACCAATGGATTTTTTTTTAAGAAAGCGGGATGAACTGAAGCAATCCAAGTCCACCATTCAATCTTGTGTTACACCCGTAACCAAGGCACAGTAGGCCTCATATCGTGCCAGTCTCCACATAGCAAAAGCCGGTAAGCCACACACAATTGGCGAACAACTGTGTCTACCTGAGACTGAAGCTCACCTCAATTGAGCCAGATATGGCAGGACTGTGTTCACAGAGGCAGGCACACCCTTCTCATTAGTGTGTGTGTGTGTGTGTGTGTGTGTGTGTGTGTGAGAGAGAGAGAGAGAGAGAGAGAGAGAGAGAGAGAGAGAGAGAGAGAGAGAGAATAAGTGTTTCATCATGCTGTTTCTTGCTGTGATCATTGCACACAGGTATATTGCATTTCCCAAATTGTTGACTTTGTGATCTTGGGCAGATCTGACACAGTGTTTGAATGATCACTGAACAGTTGTTTTGTGTGTGTGTGTGTGTGTGTGGGTGTGTGTGTGTGTGTGTTTGAATGAAATGTGACTTTACAGGGACTTACAGTTGGTATTGTTAATGTGCTCACTTGCTCTGTGTGCGTACTGTATGTGTGTGAGGGGTTGCCCCTGCTTTATAGTTGTGTGAAAGAGTTTAATAGGGCGTGATATTTGTGCCACATTTGTGAAGGAACAATGGGAGAGTTTGAGGACATAAATTATATTTTGAAGAGAAAATATGCACAAGCAAGACATAATTTCATTTGAGCAAACAAAAACATATTTTGTGCTCAATAAATGTGTTTGCATGTTTGCTTTTATCTATTTTAACGCACAGTAATGACCTCTGCGCTCTCAAACTCTTGCTGGCTACATGCAAATACATTTATTGAGCACAAAATATATTTTAGTTTGCTCAAATGAAATTATGTTTTGCTCATGCATAATTTCTCTTCAAAATATAATTTATGTGCTTGCAACATATATTTTTCTGTGCTCAAAATCTCCCATTGCTCCTTCGCGAATGTGGCACAAATATCACGCCATAGTTTAAGTGCCAGTTCTAGTGCTACTCCTTTGCACAGTGTGATTGTGGCTGACAAGTCAACAATAAATAATATTCCTATTGGGAATAACTTTGACTCCTGTTTGAACTCGATTTAGCTGAATAGGGTTGCCTATTTCTACTACTGTATTTTTACATGGGTCAAAATGGTGGTACTTGGAGAGCCGGATATTTTCTGAGGTGGTACAGGGTGTAAAACGTTTGAGAACCACTGCTCTATAGTATTTAAATGATTCCTTTCAAATGTCTATAATAAGTTTAATAGGATTGTTACATATTTAATTTTGCAGTCCCATACTTTGCGCAGGTGTTTCTTTGACATAAGGAAGAAATCATTCCTTGAATAACTATCGTGGGTTAGATATGTGGGTTAGAGTAGAAAGTGTAGTCTCTTGATCCTGGACTGTGGCCTGAGGGGTCTGAGGGTGGATAAGTCCACACCTATTACCAACATCACTTTCCCCTTAATGATTATTGCATTTACTATGGTTTTAAAAAAACGTATGATCATCAGTAGTATTCTCCTAAAGTACCAACTATCATAAAATATCATCCCTCTTCATCTCACAACTTTGACAATGTTTTTTTTTTTTAGAACAAATGGCACTGATTTATAAATTAGAATGGTGACTGCCCTTGTCCTACTATAGGATGCATAACCCTACACCCTACACTTGATTTACCCACTCTTTTTGATTTTTCATTCTCCTTCTCTGACAGGTGGGTTTCTTGCAGGAAAGCAACTAAGCAGTTTCATTTCCTTAGTTGATTTAGTATTTTATTTTACTTTTCCTTTAAACTACGTTTCTCCCACATCAAATTCTTTATGTCATTTCAAATGAATACATACATAAGTTAAGCATTGAACTAGCATATTTTCAGCCATTAAATAACCTTATTGACATACTTGTCAAACTTTAGTGAATAGCCAGTTATTGAAATAAGCCTAACATTTACCATCTGAAACTGAAGTCTTCATGTCGGCAAATTTATATCTGTATTTTTCATCTACTTTCTCACCCCGCCACTCATCTAGATGTCACCACATCCATGACGACGTGCAGGTCTTGACAGTCTTTTTATTTTCTCCTCCCTCCTGCAGTGGCCCAGCTGTCTTGTGGCCATTTGCTCCAGGCACGGTCGGTTTCTTCCACTTGAACTTGAATCCCAATCTTCTGGAGCACTGGCACAGCTTCTGATAATGTCTTAAACGTCACTGTGTCCATGTCCAGGAATAGTTTTAGTTACACAGGATATGACGACTGACGACTGACGACTAATGTTCTTTTCTTTCATTTTTTTAATGATGTCTCACACCTGCCCCCTTTTCATCTGTGTTTCATTAGTGTAATCCTGGTTGAAATATATATTATTGTCTTTCACATAATAATCCAGAAAGAAAACAATTTTTGCTCTTGGTGGGGCTGTGTCATCCCTCCTTATGGCACTGGACAGGCGGTATGCTCTCTCAATGTGCACATCCAATTTTTCTGTTACTTGTAGTGAGGGCCAGATGAGTTCAGCTACAAACCCGACCTTTTATTTTTCAGCTCCCTCAGGGATACTATTTATGCTTAGGCTACATCTTTCTTCGCGATCGGAATTTCTTACATTTAGCTGAAAGTTTGGTCTCCTTAAAAAGTAAGAAAACAGAAGATTTTTCAAGCCGGGCTGTTCTGTCTTCCAACACACTCACAAAAGTGTGATTTTTCATGTGAACAGTTAGATTCTTGCCCAAAAGTATGTCCGCAAAATGTTGGCATTTCTTCTTGTCATACTAACTGTAGTCTGGCACAGGTGTTTGGGACTTTGAACAAGCATGTCATGGTTTAAGTTAATGTAAAATGCTATATATCATATAAGTGTAAATAAAAAAGATGGGATTTCTAATGTTTTTTTCTGTTGTTTTTTTTAAGGAACTTGTAGACCACCTGAGCTTCATTAAATAAAAAGTTGAACATCACAACATTATTCAGCCAGACCCCATCTGTCATCATGCTGACGCCATCTAAAGCAACAGTTTTGGCCACTAGATGGAGTCAGATACTCATCAGACATTTCTATGCTCCCCAAAGCTGTTTCAAACACCTGGCAGATAATCCCCTCCAATCATCCTACCATTTAGCCAACAAAGCCTTGTGTTTCACTCTATAACTGACTGTGACAGAGTCAACAGATGTATATTGTTGTTCAATCTAATGAGGAGGCTTGGCAGATGTGTGACTCTGCAGCCCTTTGCCTCCTCAAGAAGCTTACAGGCAGAAATCATATGGAGCATGCACAGTCTGGATTAGTTAAGCTGCTTGCTTAAATTTACTTAATTTAGTTTCTACCAGGTCACTACCCACAGTCTCTACAGCTGCTGCTGAACTCCAACCAAAGGTGTAGAGGACTGTGGGAGACACGGACACAACTGAAATTTCCCCATAGAATTAAAATAGGTACAGTGGTTTGTCTTCATATCTTCTTCTTCTTTCAGTCACAAGTTGCAGAATGCAGAAATTGTTAAAGTGAATACACTGTTGGGTAATTCATGTTTATCCCATTTATACTACAAATCACTTTTCCCTGCCCCATCAGCTGATAAAGGTCACATAACATGATCAAAAGCTTCACAACAGCTATATGGAGAGAGATTGTTTATTGTTCAAAGTGGACAAACTTCATCTGCTAATGAAGATCAGGTTTGTGATGTAATGCTCAAAAGCATCAGAACAGTTAGTAAATAGATTTGGGGTGTGACTGTTTTTCAATATCCACAACTTGCTCTAGTTATGTGATCAATTATAGTGAACGTCAACTCTGCATTAGTTTTAAACTGCATTATCCGCTACTAGTAGTAGTATGAGTACTAAAGTTTTAATACTTCTGTTGTAAACCATAAGACCTTTGTTGTATACTTTGTTGGGTATACTTGCATCATCCCAAATGTTTCCGACAATGTTCAAACCCAGAGAATTCTGTAATTTTATTCAAGGTAACGGTGCATTTAATTCTGTTCATCTCTAACTTCAGGAGAGAGTCAGAGAGTCAAGTAGGTCTATTTGTGGACCCACAGTAGCTACAAGACACAACTACTACATGGCACTACAGGCACCAAAACTTATTGGTTAGGGTTGGGGAAAGTTATCAGGGAGAACCTCCATCAACATCAGGGGGGTGTGTTGTGTAGCAAGTGAAATGTCTGCTGGAGTCAAGTCAGACAAAGATGTGTCATGCGGCTGCAGGTTAAGATAAGTTAAGATGAGATAAGATAAGATTATCCTTTATTAATCCCCAGGGGGGAAATTCAAATGTTGCCGCAGCACAAAGGAGCAGGTAGAGACAACGTAGCAAGCAGAAAAAGTAAGCGCAAATACAAATTGAAATAGGATAAAGATAAATATCCCAAAAAATAAAAATAGGAGGTGACCATAAACCTTAACCTTAAATAACCTTTAATTCATCAGTCTGCTGTTCTCTGTGAATGGTGAAGCAGATGTCACAGAAGCATTGTTGTGTCTTTGGATGAGTGCACTGGCCTCTCTATACTTTGTTCCAGATGGAGGATGTGTTTGTTGTGGGGTACTTACTGACTTTGGTTGCCACCACAGTGATATTGTGCTGAACAGCTTTCTCTCTGTCCAGATAATCATTAGTGGAAATGGTTCCTTCAACCGTGTCGATATCAAAACAGCTGTCTGACTCTGTGTGCCATTCCAACGAATACCTGCAGACACAAGAGCAGTTCACATTAGTCCAGCTGAGAGGGAAACAAGTTACAGTGGTGGGCTGGGTGCTTTGTCATCAAAGGAGCCACATTTGAAAAATGCCCTCACTCCAGCAGTGGGGCACAGCTAAGAAACCTTTGTAACAGAAGGACCACTTAAATACAGCAGAGTATATTTCTGCAGTAGCAAAGCAGTTTGGTGTTTTTCGGTCCACTTTGGGACGTAAATAACAATGAAAAATTCAACACAAGTACAGCTCTATTTTATTTTTAAACCAGGGTTGTATTGTTGTACATTTCTGTCAACCATTAGAGACCACCAACATATATATATATATATATATATATATATATATATATATATATATATATATATATATATATATATATATATATATAGATATAGATATATAAAAATATGTTGTTTGTTTGAGCCTTTCAAAATACCTACATGATTGTTCAATAGCTCAGTCCATAGGGACTTGGCTTGGGGACTCAAAGGTGGCTAGTTCAAGTCCCACTTGGACCAAAAAAAGTGTGATGTGGACTAGTAATGGAGAATGCTAGTTCACATCCTGGGCATTGCTGAGGTGCCCTTGAGCAAGGCACCGACCCCTAACACTGCTTATTGGGCGCCGTGCATGTGGCAGCCCCTTCACTCATCTCCTCTATACACTGTGTGTGTGTGTAATGTGAGTGAAAAAGAGAATTTCCCCATTGTGGGATTAAAAATAGTATAATCATAATAAAAAAATTCAAAAACAGGAACTAGGCTAGAATTTAAGCATTTCAGACAGAGGGTGAAGAGAGGTCCTGCAGCAGTGGGCAGTATGAGAAAGTGTTTGTTTTGTTTTTTTTACTTGAAGCATATAAACCCATTCAGGTAGACAAGCTGCCAAATCTCTTAGGGGGAGCAACACTTTCGAAGGTGGCTTAGGTAAATTAACCTAAATCAGCTGATATTGTCATATTGCATTGTAACACATGTACATGAGTTCATCCTCAAGACACCTTTTCATGTAAAGGCAACTACTTATTGGAGCAAATTAATAACAGTGGCACTGGACCTGATGATGCGCTATTAATAAAACTATTTACACTTTAACTGTTGGGGAGATATAAATGCAGTGTTGCTAATGTAACTAATTAATTCTCATAAACTGAATTGGGGTGAATTTTTCCATTGTGTGTTGAGAAAATTCTCCTTCTTAAGCTAAATAAACTCTTGGGTTTTTAAAGATAAAATGCATAGTCTCAAACCTGAAAACAGGCCGTTTTTTATAGAGCCGTGGTTCTCACAGGAAAGCCACACTACAAACGTAGGATGGTGTAACTCTGTTACTGTGATGATACATGACGGTTAAATATTGAATCTGTGTCTACGATAACCAGATCCTGACATGTAAATGTGACATCTGTGGGAATAAAAAGCACCAACATCGTTTTTATAAATACAGTGATTTTTGATAATCTAAGTACTAATAATAACAATCATGGAGTCAAAAAATTAACAAAGTCTGCAAATCAAGATAAGAAACGGCAACTGGCAGTGAGCCTGCTTTCTTTTCTTTTAGCAGTGAAGTGATAAACTCCATGACAGAACATTATAAAATATGATATTGTATAAAATGACATTTCATGTTGCAGTAGGCTACTTTTAAAAATATGCACCATATATATAGTTTTTATTATTATTATTATTATTATTACTATTATTATTACTATTTTTCTGCATATTCTTGACTTTGAATGGGAGCAGCTGTAACGCAAGCAATTTCCCGTCGGGGATTAATGAAGTATTTCTAATTCTGATTCTGATATTATGCAGTCAGTTGTCCATATTTAAGTTGACAGTATGGTAGACAGATGTCACATTTACATGTCAGGATCTGGTTATTATAGACACAGATTCAATATTTAACTGTCATTCATCATCACAGTAAAAGAGTTACATACATTGGCAGCTGTAAACACTCATAAAAACATTATAAAAATACATCCGGTGGTTTGGTGCCTACCTGTATACTGAACATGTAAGGAGTAGTTAAGGTTTATAATCATCAGAGAACGTTAGAGACATTGTTTTTGGTTCCTATCTGTTTCCTGAATATATTTGTATATATGTGAATGTGTACATGTGTGAATGTGTAAATGAGAGACATTAACTTATAGCACTTTGTAGAAGGGCGCTTTATAAAGTTCACTCCATTGACTTGTATTAGTTCACGGGGCAGAGCTGCCACCTCCAATATGGCGGCGACGTCGACGTACTGTCCAGCGCTCAATGAGGCATCTATGTAGTATATATGTCTATGGTTTTCTTAATGCCCACAACGACTATGCTGTTTTAACAGCCAACGCAGGACGCTGCAACCACCTTTAATCCACGCCGAGGAAGTGAGCTGGATTAAGGAAAACACGCAATACAAGTGAGGCTTAATTAGTGTCTGGGCAGATAGTTAGCGTGTATTGTATGCTTGTAAGCTACATTGTTTGTTTGTGAGTTTGTGGACCGCCGAGTCCTTTTAAATTGCTGTTAGTTTCACATTGTAAAACATTGCTTGCTGTTTGCTTCCCCTTTTCGCTCATCAGGAGCCGAGTTGAGCCTCTCCACTCTGTGGAGCGGAAAGTGTTAGCTTAAGGGCGTTAGCCCTTTGTCTCTCTCTCTCTCTCTCTCTCTCTCTCTCTCTCTCTCTAACTAACTAACCCACATGTACACACATATTAGGGGTCAGCGCACACACACGTAATGTTATGAGCGACCTGTTGGAGACTTATGGTTGATGACCTCGCTATAACATAAGATATGTGTGTCTCGTGATATTCCCCTTTTATGACTTCAGAGACGGACACCTTGTGGTAGCATGACTACCTTTGTGGAACAGTAGGTCACTATCCCTCCAAATTCATCTCGTGTGCAATCCAAGTGCACACGAAGCCAACGGCGGTGTAACCATTGCCGTTGTTCAAATCTTGCGCATTCGTTCAATTGACTACCTTTGGGTGACATATTCACGTCCACCATTTTTGAATTCTAGATACATGATTCAGCAAAATCATTATCATATTTGAATTTGTGTCCGCACGTGACTTCTCCAATTCCCATTTGGCCATTTTTGTAGTCCTTTCTATGGAACACTTCGTGACATCACCTTCCAAGTGATCGTGACCACCATTTTGGCTCTCCGCCATCTTGTCTCTTTGACTACGACCGCCATCTTGGCTCCTCTTTCTTTGTCTCTCCGACACAAACACAAACACACACACACACACACACACACACACACACACACACACACACACACACACACACACACACACATCTTATTCTTGTTTGCTATTTGTGCTTGAGTTTGTCTTAGTTTTAGTTTCATAGTTTAGTTGCTTAAGGTGAGTAATCGATGTTTGTTTATTGAAAGTATTATTGATTTGATCAATTTGCTAACAATAATAAAGTCTATTATATTGTACAGAGCAGTCTGTGATTATTTTGTGCATATGTTTTGTGATAATTGCTGGTTGTGATGGTCAGTGCTCGGATTCATTTCCTTCACTGTTCCTTTAATTGTAAATATTTTACAAATATTTACATTTAAAGTGAACCCTTCTTTTGAGACTATTTTTGGTCCCTGATTCCAGGGTGGTACCCCGTTTTAATGATTTGAAAATTTATTTTATTATTTTTTATTTATTTAATTTTAATAATTATTATCAATAATTATTCATTTCTAATAACCACACCTGCCCTACCATCAATTCCCAAAAACAACATACAGTAAATGCAAGCATGAGAAGTCACAAATATATTTCCTTGCTGGAGTGAATTGCACTGGCAATTCTTATATCCAAAGTATGTGTGTGAAGTCCAACTAAGTTCTTAATAACTATAAATAACTATGCAACTATGCTATACATGTATAAACCGTTTCAAATTTGTACTAACTAGTCTTTCAGTCTGACATTTTGTAATTTGGGGAATATTGAGTTAGTTGTGAAATGAATTTATGAAATCGAAATTTAAAAGCTTTACAGTTGACATTACTGAACAGAACATTGATGACATGTCAGCTTAAATATGTCAACTGGTCTTCGTTTAACCTCTTTTGCTCCTCACTTAAGACATTGGTTCTCAACCTGTAAGAAACACAGCTCTAAAGGGGGTCATATCACCAAGCTAACATTAGCTTTGTCAGTTTAGTTTGTGTTTGCTACGTAACAGTTGCACCTGGCAGTTAGTAAGTGTAAAATATTAAGCTATTAATAACTATTGTCTATGTAAGAACTACTTTGTGTTGTGTAAACTATTTCAATTAAGTGAGCTGGTGCAACCGGCTCCATGACTAGAAACTTAATACTTAATGCTAATACTAACTCTGGAAACTATCTTTAAGTTCTCTTTTGTACTTTGACAGTGGCACATGCAGCACATTACTAGTATTACTCCCACTGACTAATGGATTCATTTACCTGACAGCACTGCTGCTGGCATCCAGGTCGTAAGCCGTCACAGAGCCAATGATGGTTCCTGGAGGCGTGTCCTCGTACACATCCATAGAGTAGGAGGGCTTGGTGAAGACAGGTGGCTCATCCATGTCCAGGACATTCACCTTGACTGTAGCTGAGTCCTTGAAGGGCCCAAGATGAAGGAAACGGGGGTCCAGCTGTGCGTTTGACGCCTCAACCTTGAAGGTGTAGGACTTCTTTGTCTCATAGTCAAGAGTCTGCAGAAACAAAAGAATAAAGAATAGAGAGACAAAGAGGGATGAAATCTTAAGAGAATAAAGCTGCGCATATAAATACAACAATTTTTTTTGTCCTTTTTGCCTTAATTAGATAGTGAAGAAAAATGACCACATAGATTGACTACGAAAGCAGCTTATTACAACCCATATGAACATTTCTTGTAAGACGGCAACCTATAATGGCGATGGTTATTACAACGGCTGCAAAGGAGGAAGTAAGGATAATTAGTATAAAGCGTGAAGAGTGAAGAGTGAAGGAGATCCGGGATGAACAGTTCGGGTAAACAATCACAGGACTTTCATTGAGGAGACTGTTCATGGCCACTGTGAAACCAAAGTCAACAATGAATTATTTTTAACATATTAACATGAATGTGAATAGAACGTAACGTAACGTAGGTAACCTGAAGGTACAGAAATACCATATGTAGTGGACCAAAAACAGGAATATATGAAGAAACTTAATTCTTCCATAAACATGTTGATGGTTTAGTCTAAAGGCTCCTTGTGCCTGTGTCACTGGACACAAGACCTGAGAACACATGCTGTGTCTTCGTGGCCTCTGATAGGCCTTGTCATAATCCTGAAGCAGTGAGACCTGCTGCTCCACTGAACCTACTGTACAGCGGTCATCATCTGGCTGTGTCCTAGTAACTGAAGATGACCAAGTCTGCTCACCATGCTCGGTGCTTTCTGGGAAGTTTGCATCATCGTCAGCCCATCCATCACCACAGAAAAGTAGGAAATAACCAACTTCATGCATTCTGTCTGAGAGTTAATGCAGAGCTAATTCTTAAATGATCTTTGCTTTTATTGAGTGACGTTTTCTCCTTTTTGCATTTTTGAATTGTTTTTGATAACATTCATTCATCAATTCATCAATTCTGTCTGCAAAACTTTAATTCATGCCTTATCACTCATCCACTCTAGTTGTATACATGTTCATATCTATATATGTGAAGTGGTCCTTTCCATCCATCATTCATCCAATTGAGTCGCTGTATTTGTGTTTTCCTTTATGACAGAGATGGAGTTCAATTTAATCAGAATTTACAACTTTCAGATATAAGACTGATTAATTTGGTGTGATATTTTTTTTAAAATTAATTAATCAATCCATTAATTAATCAATAGAGGAGGTGCCACTTCTAATGAGGACTTAATGATATCTAATATATATGGTGTGAACGCTACACTTCATTATTTTAAGCCAAACCACAATCTTTTACCCGACTTAACCAAGAGGTTTTCCTGCCTAAACTGTGAGTGTACTATGAAGGTTACGCTGCAACAGTCATGTTGTTTTGGGAATGGTGATATACATCATTTTGGGAATAACCTACCTCTTTGTCTTTAATAGATGCGGCCCCAATTCACATTCCTCAACTCTATACTGTATGCCAGAAATAAGACCACGCAGATCTTTTTGCTTCACTGGAGCTTTGGACTACTTTGAGTAAAGGAGTTTACATGAAGATGAGCATCTGGCTTTTGTATTGCAATGAATACTTCCAAGGACACACATGTTTCATTCATCCACTCACTCCCAGTGACCTTGTTGGAAGGAAACATGTTGTTACCCACAAACCCCCGTCAATCACCTCTAGTGGGAGTAAATGTAAAGGAGATGACAAGCACGTGTGGATGTGTTTGTTATGGGTCCACATGCCCGAGCATCAGAACCTATACATGTGAGTGGAATGAATGAATTTTAGAGTGGAAAACATACATGAAGAATAATAATGTCACAAAAAGTACCACATCTATTTAAATCCTCTATCGTGTTTTCCGTGTTTTGATACCTTCAAAGAGTAAGCAAACATACATGATGTTTTCAACATCCATGCATTCATATACTGTGCACTGTATGTGGAGAACTTAAAGGTTACTTTAAATTCAAAACTGATGTCATGTCATGGAAACCTGACCAACTAATTTTTTAATGTTTTCAATGTAATTTATGTTTTTTGTGAGGAAGCATATAGGCTTGGATACAATAGGTAGTTTCAGTGGTTGTCAGTGCAAGTCTTGGTGTGACCTACAGAGTTCAGTTCAACAATGCATATGGTCATATGGCATATTTGGTTAATTCTAAGTTTAGCTCAACAAATTGCCTTTGCCAAGCACTGAGGGACACACAACCAAACTTAAATTGATGGTGTGTAGGAGATAGGCTGATCAACTGTCACTCAATACTCTTTACACTGGCAATAGACTTTTCTTTTTTGCTTTGAAGGAGCAATTTGTGAGATATGGGCAGTATTTTAGTGTGAAGAAATGACAGTCTTGACATTTGGTCAAAGACGTCTTTGTACTTTGTAGCAGAGATGTCTACTGAAGTTAGCATGCTAACCAGCTAGACTCATCCTGTCCTCTCTCATAATACCACTTTGTACAGAAAAATACAACCGGACACCGGACACCTTCTGAATTCAAGTTTCTCTCTATTTCCAACTCTCTCCCTCTCCTCTGCTGCTTCATGCCTCTCCTGTCCCTGCCCGCTGTGTCTTCTTGTCCCTGTCACTCTAAATCACCTCAGTACTGTATCCCCTGTCTTCAAATTGACCTCCATCATTATCAGAGGCAGTGTTCAGTCCCAGTCTGGTGTCCAGCCGTGCTCACTGGCAGGCTGCTGAGCCCAGTCGAGCTGAGCCCCATTGACATCGATGGCTATCTGAGCTACTTGCTAACTAGCATAGCTAGTCGCTATGGCCAAAGACAGCTACAGCAAAGAGTATGCTGCCCCCTGTATTTTTGAAACTACTTTTGAATTCTGGCCATTTCTTAGAAATTACACCTATACCTATCATTCTGAAGTAATGTTGATTGCACTTTGGTGTAGTGAGTGTTGGGTGTGGTTATTAGCATAACTACAACTGTCTGTTAAGGTTTTCTCAACGCTGTGCTTATAGTCGAGGTTTAGGCAGAAAAACATTTGGTCAGGGTTAGGAAAACATCATGTTTTGGCTTAAAATACCTGTTTTTGACAACACAAACACAGCTGGAAATTGTCCCGAGGTCTCCTATAAAATATTCAGCAGTGTAAAACGTACAAATATTGGAATGCTGTGGTCTCTCATGGCAGCATTGTAGCCTCTAACATCAGGTCATAAACACATTTTGTAGACATGTCAGTACAGTGTGTTGCCTGTGACATCTACATATGTGAATGTATCAGTGTTCTTCAGAGACCTTTAACTGCTAACATTTTAACCTGGCAGTTGGGCTTCATTAAGATACTACAAAGAATGGGACCAGTCATTTATTTAAATAAGAGTAAAAACTGCAACTGATTTTGCTCAGAAGTTTGGCAGAACTTCTGAGTGCTACTGAACTACCAACATGCAGTCCAACCCATTACAGTAAGCAAATCCTGTTAGACTGACTGCCCTCTAGACTGTACAGCAGAACACCTTGACAAAATGGTGAAGGGAAGCAGACAGAAAGGAGAGGGAAAAAATATCTCACTCCAATAAAGTTTCTAATAGCTGAGAGGAATCGTCTTCTGAGTGATCTGAACTTGTCTGGTGTAGACCTGCGCCATGATTAAAAAGGGGAGAGTTGAAATCTTTCCTGGATCAATACACACATCATTCACTCTGCATTTCACTTGGCTGACACTGAGACTTGTAGGGTTAAGAAAGGGGAAAGGGAAAGGGAAGAGGGCTGACTGGCAGCAAGAGAGCCAGAGAGGATTTAACTGATTGCCATCTTGCCACAGATGGTAGAGAGGAAGAGGAGAGTGGAGAGGGAAGGTGTGGAGAGAGGAGAGTAGTTGGCCTGAGATTAGTGTCTGATAGAGCTGCAATACGCTACTCCTCACATTGTGATTTAAAAAAAAGTATCTTGAATCAGTTTGTGTCTGCAACCTGTGTGTTCATGCCCTTATTTTTCCCACTTCAGTGGTGTTTGCAATTTGTCCTTTTGACATGCCATGTCCATTGGGTCATTAATTAGCTGTGGCTATAATGATGAGGCTGGCAGCCATAGAACAGAGTCCTCTGAATGAGGAATGAATAAGGACACTGAAGTTAAGTTGATAAAGAAAAGAGCAAAGCTCAACATTTAAATAAAGCAGCATTGTTCTTTTATTTACAGATCTGCTGTGTCTGTAGACAGTCTCTTAAACCTGAGGTGGCTTTATGGATGCTGGCTGCTGTCCTCTGCTCCTGGGTAGGAGCCAGAATGCTGCCTTTCTTTAAAGTCACATTCTCTGACTTCGTTTATCCTCAAATACCAAGCCTTAATCAGGTAATGGTGTGTCAAAGGTGCATTAATGGTTTTTGTTTGGCCACTTGGGGGCAAAAAGCTGTAAATACAGTGACATACTGTATATATTATCTCCTTATAAAGTTGCTATGTATGAGTAAACAGGTGCACACTTACATCTCCAGTATATTTACAACTACACAGAGGTACATTACCATACCACACCATTACATTTGTGGTTGTGATTGTGTCATGATTGTAAGTTCAATAGCCACTTTCCTTTTAGCTCTGATTTTGTCTCCACCAAGTCCTAAGAAACATGTCTGGATCTTTAGCTGCTAAATGCTACACTATGTTCACCAGCTAGTCTCTAACTGTCTTTCCCTCTAGTGCTGGGCAGGTAGTGTACAGTAGATTTATCAGATCATTTTCACTGAAAACTGCCTGATTCTGGACACAATGCTGATGAGAGCAGTGAGACTGAAATAAAACAGTAATCAAGTCCCCCCTTTTACACATAGTCATTAAATATCTAATATTAAAATAACAATTATCATTAATTATATCAGTGTATACTATGATGTATGGCACCTATATAATTCAGATTAGTCATTATGAGCTAATTAAGAGTAGTATTTGACTACTTGTTAGCCTTACCTGAAAGGTCCTGTATATTTGTCATTGTTAATGTAAGCCTACTTGAATATAAAGGTTCTGCAAAACAGGAGACTGGCCATCAACACTTAGCCCATGTGAATTGATGAAGCCTATGCCTGTAGCCCATTTGTTTATGTATTAGCCTACCATTAGTAGGTGGCTATTTAACCTGCCAATGTTAGCAGCAGACAGGGGTGGGCTGGCCATGGCCATAGGGAGGTTCGGAAGTATTCCAGAACGGCCGGTCTGTTCCAGGTTTTTTTACCCCATAAAACAGCCGCAGGTGGCACAGAGTGGAACGTCAGACTGGGTCAATCTAATATTTTGCATATTAAGGGGGGATACGAGCGGCCCCTCCCAACTTGAGCTGATCCTTGTTTCTATTGAAATGTGATTGGCTCAGCCGCTCAGTCAGTCATTAAACCGTTATTTTCGTGTTTTAAAAAAAGAAAGAGGAGCGGGATAAATTCAAATTAGCAAACATGCTAAAAAGAAAGAAGCCGGAGAAAGAGATGGGTGGAGCAGGAAAATTAAGGGCAAAAAAAGAAAAAAAAAGGTTAATACAGGATGCAGCCAAATGCGCTAAATTAACAGAGCTTTTCCGTGGTGGAGGGGCGAAGGTCAGGGCGGCTAGTGTCAGCCAGGCCAGTGACGACACGGGACCCAGCAGCTTCGGGCAGACAAGTAACGCCGGTATGTCGGGCTGCGTCGGGTCGGGTTGTAATTTCCAGGCCCATTGAGAACTCTAGTTTGTGTTTTTGGATGTGTTCAGGGCACACAGAACTAGGCTTTCCGCCGATCTGATCGGCTATATCGGATCGGCCGATATTTTGAACAGATCATAATGTATTGTTTTGGTGTCAACAAAGACTTGAGATGTCTTAACTTTGAGCGGATGCATTAATAATGTTAGCCTGCTAAATACTTTGTTTATAATTCTAGTTTATGGTACGTGTGGCAGTGTATTGATTTATGTTTGTTTGTTGTACAGATAATCATCCTTCCTCCCATTTGACCAAACAGTTCCAACTCATACCAATAAACGGTTAAATGGCTTTCTTGGATCCTGCATGTTTGAATGTGCACCCCAGTTAGTAATTCTATGGTCCAGTCACCTTCATCCTCCACCACATGCAACCTTTAAATCATACAGCTCTTTTACACTTATCATTAAGCACACACACATAGTAGTTTTGATTGTTGAAAAAACATAGTGTGTGAGTATGCATAGTATATGTGAGCATATGTTCTTCAATACACTCTACTGACTGACTAATCTGTGTGTGTTGTGTTTAATATCATTAGATTGTTTTTATACTGCAAATAAAGTATTTGTGTTAAAATTACGGTTCCACTTGCGTCCGTCATGCGATCGGATAAAAGGCCTCTCCAAACCAAGCTCCCGGGCTGAATTTCAACCCCAGCCCGCCCCTGGCAGCAGATGTCTGTTTCAACTGATCAACCACTGAACTAGTAACTGCAATATCCCCAGACTCCCTTAACAAATCATGTGTTTTTAAGAGTTGATGAATGAGGAGAAGCTTTATAAACATTGCGAAACGGGGGCGGCTGTAGCTCATGGGGTAGTTCTACAGGTCGTCCAGTAATCGGAAGGCTGCCGGTTCGAATCCCTGGCTACTCCCTTGAGCAAGATACTAAACCCCAAATTGCTCCTGATGAGCAGTTGGCATCTTGCATCACTGTGTGATGTGTGTGTGAATGTGACAAGTGTTGTGACAGCTTTGAGCTGTCAGTAGACTTGAAAAGCAATATAAAAATGCAAGTCCATTTACCATCCATCAATGTTGCGAAACGGCCAATAAATTGTCCCTGCTTGTAAATTCAGAATTAAAAACAAATACCTTAATATGTTTCTTTCCATGTAAAAAGTGCCAGTTTGTCGCAGCATCACTATGCCAGCCGGTCTGTTTCTGTCTAAAGAACATCTTACCTACCAACATTCAATTGATTTCACCATTTACTTTACATTTATGAAAGAATTTTAATTACAGTAAACATGTCACATTTTCGAAGTAGCTATTATAGGCTACTTCTTTGACACCTGTGTAGAAAATCATAGCTAAATTTTTTGAGTTACTGAGTTCTTGTTAATTCAGCAGATGTTATACAGAAGGGTTTTCTCTCTTTGTGTAATTAAAACATTGTTTTCCTTTGTTCCAGTAATATACAGAATGTGTTTAGTGGCATATAGAGCAGGGAAGTGAGATCTGATCATGAGTGGTCACTCAAGAAGTAAACTGTAAACTGGCGGACTGAGAGCTGTCCACTTGTGATCGGATCACTCAGGACACACATACCAAGGTCCGGTCTGAACAGCTTGCAATACACATTTTTGAAAGCAAGCACATGAAGCAATGCTTTGTTCTCTGCTGCTGAGTCTGGAATAATAATAATAATGGAATTGGAGCAATTGTCTTCCAGCCAAAAGAAGGCTGTATTTAGGGGAATTTTTTGATAAATGGCCTAATGTTGTCAGCGCAACAGCAAGACCAGTAAATGAATTACAAATGCCTCCAGGGATTAGGAAAAAATAAATCACTGAGATGTTTGGTTGTTCTTAAAACTCCACTGGCTGAACTTCTGCTGTAAACAGAATGAAAAACAATTTCACAGACCCACATATAAGTATTTAATTGGCTGCTTCAATCATATCAGAGAGATCAGAAGACATCGCTGCATAAATAGGCCTGAATATCAATCCAGTGTGTGGCCACCCTCTGTCATCAAAGTTTTCATCATGATAAGCAGCCTGATGTATCCTGAATATGTTGCTGTCATCCTGTCACTCTCTTAAGAGACCTGTTAAACAAATATATGAAAAATGAATTCATCCAGCAGCCTAACAGTCTGTTCTGTGCCTTTTCATGACTTTGTGATTTAGAAGTTTAGTTAAATGAGGGACAATTATTAATGAAGACTTGTCCAAACATCACAGAGTAATGCTTACATGTATTCCCAGATCAAACCTTCCCTGCAAAAAAGCACTTCAGAGAGTCCACCAGGCCATAAACATAATCAAGGACTCATCTCACTCAAAAAATCACCTCTTCACTCTGCTGCCCTCTGGAAGGTGCTACAGGTCTTAATAAAGACCTGTACCTCCAGACTTCAAAAACTGGCGATGAGCAATACTCCCCTGTGCAATATTTTACATTTTATTTTTATCATATATCCGGTGCGATATATCTGGTTAAGTGCAATTATATGCTGCTGAGTTTTATTCTTAATCAAGACGAGTTGTTTATTACTATTCTTACACTGCACTGGAATTTTGTTGTACACTGTGCAAAGAATCAGAAATCTAGCATTTCAACCTGAGCAGTCTCACCACTCTCTGAATCACTTTCCACAGTGACTAAAGCTTCCTTTTAAACACTGAATCAACTTAGAAATGACAAGTTCCTCAGGAGTTCAGTGCACATGAAAAAGCTTCATGTCCTCATTCTGCTGAACTGTCATTTTCTTTTCTGCAATGTGTCCTGGGGAAACAAATGCATCAGGTATCTCCTCAGAGATCTGTGTCTACCTGTACACTGTGGAGCACAAAGACCTCCAGCAGGAACAGGTACCTGTTGTATGGTACCAGGTTGTATGGATGTGGTATGTACTTCATATTATACCTTCGGCATTTAAAAAAATATTATAATTATTTTCCAAATTACTAAGGATTCTTGGTCAGCTTGAAGTTTTACTTCCACACAATATTAAAAATGATCACATCAGAATATCATAACTAAAACAAGTCTTTCAGCTGTAATTGAAGCAATTTATTCACATTCTTGTCTATATACTGTATAGGTTTCTACTAGCAAAGACTATGTCTAACTTTTTTTAAATACCATTGAAACACTTTTTTTCCATTACCATTCAGTTTGCAAATGGTTTGTCAGCAGGGTTACACAAAAACTACAGAACAGATTTTTACAAAACTTGGATGGAGGATGGGTCTCAGCCCAAAACCGGCCCTATTACCTTTTGGTGAGAATTTGGATAAAGGGACTGATCCAGGATTTTTTCTTGTTTCCTGTAAAAACGGTTAATGTAAATTATGCCCCTCGCCATGCAGCTAGATTTCAAAGTAGCTGACTCTGTATGACCATCAGTTCCCAGTGAACACATAAGTGATAAGAGGGCTGGCCAAACATGGCCCCAATTCTCTACTTTTACTGCTCATAAAAGTCGGTATCATCAGTTCTCTACGTTTCACGATTTAAAACCTGACCTTATTTTTAATTGTCACAGTCAAGCCTCTGTAAATAATGAACAGGATGACTTGGATGATTGAGCGTCACCAGATTTATTAGTGCCTGAACCTGAATTTCAGCCTGCACAGAAGTCTAGACTAGAAGTCTAGAAGTCAAGACTGCGAAGGTATCTAATGTGTGCCTGGAAGTCCTAGACAGTGGTGTCAGACAAGCTATCTTAAATAGATTAAGTAATGTTGACACTGTTGGGCTGACCCCTAAGACCCTCATAAATGGAACAAAGTATTCAAAGGGAATGATTCTTTCTGTTGGGAGTACAAGTGGACAGAATTTTGGAAATATGCATCATGCTGGCTGGTCACATTTGCTTCATTGAATTGAATTGAATTCATCATCATTGAACCTTTAACGGTGTACTATGTGGAGCATCTGCAGGGTTACCATCTTATGAAGAAAAGCCCTGCTGAAGGCCTGTTGGTAAAACCAGAGGATCTCAATGACTACATGCCACTTGTGTCATATCTTGTTCAGGGGCACATGTTAGTCACTCCCAGGACATTCTTGCTGAATTAAACCTGCTGTAAGTAATTGTTTTTGTTCTACTTGATTACAATGGCCAAAAGCTTTGACAGCATTACATATGTTAGTGTCATGAGACATGACACTTGTCACCCTGATCCTGAAGAATTAACGCTCTATGGCAGTGTTTCCCAAACCTCTCCTGGAGTGCCCCTTGTCCTGCATGTTTTTAGATCTCTCCCTGCTCCAACACAGCTTATTCAAATGATCAACACATTATGAACTCATGAAGCTGCTTAATAACAAACTGATCATTTAAATCAGCTGTGCTGGAGCAGGGAGAGATCTAAAACATGTATGACAAGAGTTACCACCTCAAATAGAATCTTATTCTGTGGTAAACACTGGATATGAACAGTTTATATAATCAATATTTAAAATGTATTTTTACTTAGAGTACTTTTTCCCCCTCTTTCCAGACACCTTTTAATTGAAAACATTCACGCAGGTGTTGAGGAGCTGTGCGAGGTGTTACACCTGAGAGGTGGATTCATTGTACAATTTGAGGATCCTGAATTCAATAATGAGTTGTGCAACATGACAGACATCAAAGACCTTCCTGTTGAGCGGGCAACATTAAAATTGTTCACAGCTGATGCTGTTCTCTCAGATTCTACATTGGACAAATGCAGCCTACCATCTGTCAGTGGTAGAGAGTCTTTGGAATGGCCTTACCCCTTCCCAATTCCACAGTTCCAACATGATGTGGAACTCCAGCTGAAAGAAGCAATTTGTAGGTATGGTAATGATGGATCTGTGATGGTGATTCCTAAAGGTTTGAAGACTGATATCACTGACACACTTGCAGACAGTATGCCAAGAAATTAGTACATTTCCTGAGAGGAATCATAATGAGAGTGTAGCCAAAACACTCATGGAGAAGCATCCCAGTCTCAAGGAGCTGGGGTCTGGAAAGGGATGGCACTCGTGGTTTCACAGCCTGAAATTTAAGCTTGGTGCCCTGAGGTGGTAATCAACAAAAGAAAAGGAGGAGATTTAAAGGGGAAATGTGTAAAGAGGTCAAAGAAAGGTAAGGTCAACTACTGTCCAGATCCACTTGAAGAACAGAGTCCTGAAAATGTGGAGGAAAAGCAGAAGATGATGGAGGTGCAAATGCTGCAAAAAGACCTTGATCACCAGCTGGTAGAAGACCTGATGACGGCTATGTTTTCCCAGCGCATAAAAAAGATTATTTGAGATCAGCCACTCATCTCATAAGTCACTTCTAGATGGCTCTCCAGATTAGGGCATAGATCAAGAGAAACATTACCACAGACTTTTTCATATCTTTTCTTGATGGACTTGATGGCCTGGTCCCAAGACTGCTGGAGGTGTACAAGGCAGCAACCAGGTCAGGAAAGAAGCGGGAACTCAAAACCATTTTGGACTGCGTTGAGAAAGATGTAAGTGGTGGAGCTGATTGAGCGTAAATTGAGGCACTATTCGTTGATTGTCTGTTCTTTTCATATCACTGCATATTTCCTTTGTCTTGTAGGACACAAATGAGAGGAGAAGGACTGCTGCTTTGCTTGGTCTGCCACACTACATGTCTGAAGATCCATCAGACGTCATCAGGATGTGTGATCGAAGACCATATTTCTCGAAACTCTTGTAGAGCATATGTACTTGAAAACAAAAATGGAAACGCTATTATTTCTACTTTTTCAGGCTCATGGTCAGACCCTGGATGCAGCCATGAAGGGGATGCAAGTTGGACTACTGAGGTCCGGAACAGGATGCCTATCCAATGTGGCAGTCGTGGTTGAGGAGGCCATTATGCTACACAACTTCAAAGATGTGCTATACAGCTTTGCTTTGCTTATGGGCATTATCTACTGTGTGAATCTAGAGTATCCACAAGCCAGAGTTTCTACAGAGAATGGTGATGAGGATCAAACAAGACTAAGCCTCTGCCCGAGTACACAGGTTAAGAAGAAAACTCCTGAGGTACAAACTGTGAAACCTTCCAGACCTGCCAACATGTACACATTTTTCGTACTCGGCACGCATTTTGACCCTTAAGTACACTTGTACGAATTGCTGCTCTCCAGGTACCCATTTTGTTGCATCTCGCAGTTCGCCGATTTCAGTTTTTATGCAAGTTCAATCTATGAAGTTGATTCTGCCGCTGAGCCACAACAATCTGCGTGTAAGTGGAGTGTACTCATAAAATTTCTTCAAGGTTGGCAGGTCTGAACATCTGTCTACGTGGTTGGCGATGGGAATGCATGTTTCCAAATAAACATACGGACTAAGTTGAATGCATAGAATCATACATCTATGTAGTGAGTAGGTCACTACTAGTGTTGTGACGTTCACGAATGAACCGATTCTTTTGAACGGCTCGTTAACATGAACGATGGGAACTGAGTCGCAGCTGGGAACCGTTCTTTTTTTTTTTTTTGTTATATCACTGTGTGTTTCACGCAGATGCACACAAAAGCTCCTCCTTTGCTCCTCCCCTGAGTGGGACAGAGAACAGGAGGGAAAAAAAAGTTACATGGGGAGGAGCGCAGCTCAGCTGCACGGTGCTTATTAGATATGCAAATGTAGCATGACGCCACCTGAGTTGTGCACGCTGCCTTTGCGTAAAAAAAAATAAAAATAAAAAAACAGAAACACGTGACAGCCCCTGCCTCGGAGAGCAGAGCAGCTGCAGTGGTCTTAATTAGGAGGAGGACAGTCAGTCTGTCGTGTGTCGTGATAATCAATATTTCAGAATAATTCAAACTCAGAAATTGGTGGGATATCTAATTTTGTATTATTTTGTTCCAAATCTCACCCCATCATACCTCCCAGTGATTATTTCCAAGATAAAATGAGTTACCACCAGGCTGGCTTCTTAAAACTTAATAAATATAAAAATCAGTCAAATGAGCCAGTTTTTTGAACGGCTCTTTGAAGGGAACGGCTCACCGAGATCCGGCTCCCCTCAAAGAGCCATAAATCCCATCTCTAGTCACTACAAGATGAATTAAAAGCAGACAGGAAAAGAGTATTCTAAATGAAAGAGAAAAGCACTGTGAAATTAATCTCCGTTTTGCTGGACTGTTTGAACATATGATCTGTTGATGATTTTCTTGTTCAACAAATATTGTATGTTTTGTGATGTGCACTTATGCAAACCTTCAGCACATTCTAAGGACTTGAAGCAGTGTAAATGTGAAAATCTGAGTGGAAAAAACATATTTAGACCACTTTATTTTGTTGGACTGATTATAATGAGAGCTGATGGGCTTGACTGTTCTCTGCTCAGGCAGACAATTTTTCGAAAACTATATTTTGTGTGAATGTTAAACGCACTTATGCAAAACGACTAAAATAAGGGCTGTTTCTGCTTTGGCAGACAATTTTTCTTTGACATACTGTTTAACATGCATAACTACAGTCTCACTTTGACACACTTGCCTGTTGTGTATAGGAGATTTGTAGATTGTCTTTTAGACATTTATCTGTTGGGAAAAAAATAATATTTTCTACTTTTCATGCAAGCAAATAAATGTGAGATTTTTGCCTCAAGAAATTGTGGTTTGTTATAACTATAACTTGTAAGTTGAAACAGTACATGCTTTTAGATCATCTTAACTAGAAACGTTATGTCGACACTTATTTGAACTAAAATAGGTAAGGTGGTTTAAGTGGACAGAATGCATTTTAATAAGTTATCCATATTTTGAATTTGCATTGCAAAGTTGAAACAACAAGTAATTTACAGTCATGTTGACTTACAGTCAGAAATCCAATGCTAAACTAGACTCACAATAATGAGTTGAAATTTTAGTTTTTAAGTTGAACTACATGGATTTTTATTACAGTGAAGTTAATCTGGAAACCATAACACATAAATCACAGAGGGTTCAGGCAAAGAAGCTGGAAGAAATTAGAGGTAAAACCAGAAAACATTGTGTACATAAAATGAGATCCAGTTTCACCCAAATCAGTAAATAAAGTTATACATTTGTGTTTTTGTACAGTTACCATTGAGGCCCAGACCTCAAGCCATGACTTTGTCATAATAAAAAATAAATTGATTTTTTTTCAATTTGTTTGGCATGTATTGTTAAATTGGTGTACAAGGTGACTGTGGATGTGATCTTAAATGGTTAAACAGATTTTTTTCATTTCAGCTCGACTTCATCATTGTTTCTATTTTTATCAACTTTATTCTTCCACAACATAATGAGGTTATGATTCTATCTGCATTGTTATGTTAAGCACAATTGGGTGATTTCCAATTTAGGGTTACAAGGCTATCAACTTTGATATTGCATTAGACTTGACTGAATTACAGGGGATTGTTGGGTCTTGGCAATGAGTGCAGTTCCAGTTCAGCATTTAATGTTGATGTCTCATCAAAAACACTAAGATTTGAGCAATCTCACAAATAAAAAAAAGAAGCAGAAACACTGAACATGCCTGTCTGCTGTTTGGTCTCAAGCAGGTAATGTACAAATTTTCAAAGAGCCTTCATTGGGAGCATAAAAATGGTTTCAAGTTTCAAATTCAGTAATTTTCAGTCACTGTCCTTTCATCTGCTCAAAATCTTTACACACATTATGTTTCAGTAAGACTATTTTCATCATCACAGTAATAATTTCTTCATTGACAGTGTTTTGAATAAATGACTTTGCTATGTAATAACTTTGAAGAACATTTGGGTTAAATGTTTCATAATAGTGGGTCAGCTTCCTTTTAATGCTCGCCAACTGCCTCTTTGTGTTAAAACAATGAGCAGAGACAGAAAATCAGTAATGAGAGCCATGGATTTATGGCTTATCTCATTTCTAAAAGAAGAGGCGAAGCTGGGAAAGTTTCGTGCTCACAAAGTAGCTGTCGTGTCGGTTCTGATTTGGAGGACAGTTTGAAACAAAAGCCTCTGTAGCCCTCTGATGTTAAACTGCTTGATGCGATGTGACATGAGCGCTGCGTGTTCCAGTGTGCATTTCTCTGTGGGTGTGTGTGTGAGTGTGGTATAAGGTGGTATCCCTTTAGTTGGAGCATTTAACAGAGTTTAAGTTTCTGGAGTCCTCACATGACTCCTTTTGAAAAAGCTTTACACAGAGATCTGATTTCCAGTTGAAAGTTTTTGAGGAGTTAAAATTGTGTCAAGTTCAAGTTTGTGCTTTAAGAAAAAGAAATGCAGGACCTTAGCTGTCCATTCTTTCTTTCTTCCCTCTTCCCCATTTTTCCAATATATACCACAGATCTTAAATCATCAGTGGAACCCATTCGCTGACGCTGCAAAACAAAGCCTGTTTTTGTGCATTATCTAGATAATAGCTTGGTTCAGTGGAAGGTTAAGAGGCAGAATAATTGGGATCATAGCCAGATCAGCACATTCCTCCCACTCTGAGATCACTGACAGTACAACACAAGCAAAATGCTGGTGTTTGCAAAATGTGCCTTTGGAACTGACTAAGATTTTATCATTGGATAATTCAAATTTATATGTATCTGATTCGGGGGAATTAAATACTGTAATTTTCAAAGAAACTTTGAAGGCCAGAAGCTGTTTTTTGGTTAGAATCCCCTTTTAAGATAGTGATTATGCATGCTATTTGTTAACAGAGAGTTTATATCTTTACATGAATAAATGTAGCTTTCAATTACTCAGCATTTGTTCAAGACATCGTGCATGTTTTCATCAACAAGATGTTACCTAATCCCAGCCGATCTTTTTAGGTACACCCAGGATTGTTTGCTATTTGTTTAAATGTCAGAGTGCACCTACAACAAGCGTGACACCACAAGCACATGCACATGCATGCACATGGCTAAGTTGTGGCTTGTTTCAAAGGTCAAGTAACCCCTGTTTTTACTGTGGCAAGTTTACATACATACAAAACAACTGTTTTGAATGATTACATTCATACACATACATCATTTTACTGAAGTGTAAGTAATAACTGTGAACACTTTATTTCCTCACTTCCCCACTGAAGAACAAAGTGGCGGAGCTTCACTCCCACAGCATTGCACCTATGGGTACACCCACATAACAAACAATGATGTTGTTTCATGTAATATAATTGAATAAAACAAGATCATTGCTAAATTGGAGAAGAATTTGTGTTACAGAATATTTTCCTCATTGTTTTTCCCCACTTGGAATTGGAATTTTAAAATGCTGCACCAGAGCTGCAGAGATAATTAAAAATGTCTGTATAAAGTTGACACAAAGCTTTGTAGTCAAAACATAGTCCAGTTAAACTAGCCAAACCACGGAAACTGATGCTCAGTGACTGTTTCTAGTTTATTTTCTAACATTTTATATGCACCGTCTTGTACCTTTGGCTTTTATCAATTAAATTGAATTTGTAAATGTGTCAAGATTCTATTTTTGGCTTTTAATTTTGATGTTCACTTAAAACACACCAAACAATGACAAAGATGAAGATAGTGAATAAAACAGTATTTGTGTGAAAAAGATAGAGTGGTGACTATGACATACTGTTAATTTGCTAACACAAATCATGATGAAAAATATCCGTCAAAAATCTTCATCTTATGAATGTTTCTCAACCTGACAAGAAAGGTGGTGGTGATGCTGCTGTATTTAAAGATTAATTTCAATACAGGCAGTTATCATATGGTGATTTTTCTTCCTTTGAAATTCTTTGTACTGTGTTGAAAGGCCTGTTAAAAGCCTGCTGTTAACAATTTACAGACCTGTACAGATTTTTTAACGACTTCATTGAGCTGCTTTCTGTTATTTCAACAGACTTTAACCATCAAGTGATTTTCATATTCACATTGATAATCTCAAAGACTACACAGCTATTTGAAACTTTTGATCTGTTACTACTATGTGAAAGGGCCCACACACAATCAGTGACACACGGTGGATTTGATTATTATTATTTAGACTGTTGATGTTTCTCAAGCATTGTTGACAGGAATGTAGGCCTTTCTGACCATTTCTTTGTTTTTCTGGAATGTCAGTTTCTCCTGATACTCAAACAAGATCAGTTCCTGTCAGAAAAGGTATAGAAATGAGCAAACTAGTTGACTTTTTTCTGGATGTGATGTCCAGCACAAAAAGCTTAACAACTAAGTCTGTTGATACACTCGATGATAATTTTGAAAACTGTAAAACTCTGAAAGTTTGTGACGCCATTACACCCAAAAGAGTGAAGACTCTGGCAAGTAGAAACATGCCAGCTGTCACAAGTCAGACAAAAGAATGCTGAAAAATTGAGCATTCTCTGTGGTTCTTTCCACAGAGAAACTGTTTTGGTCCTTTAACACCATTACCACAGTGGGGTGCTGCAACGCAACAGAAAAGGAGGGGAGGCTTTTATTTTATCCAGCTGATTTTGCATTAGCTGCAGTGCGCACCAACAACCACCAGGTGACACATGTGAGCAGTCCAGACTACAGTAACTCATTAGGACCCTGAGCTTCTCTCTCCTCCCTCAGCCAAAGCAGCCATATTAACATAGCGTTAGACTACATACATCCATTTCTTGTGGAGTCAACCAGCCAAAATACAGACAGCGCCACTCTGCCATTGCTAAGCACATTGTGGTCAAACAGGGTATAAAGTAAAATCCTGTCATCGTATGATATAGCTTTGGAATAACAAACAGAAATTTCATGACACAATCTGGCACTGCATATGACAATTAAATTAAATCTTGAATCTTGTTAAGTCCCTTATGAAGAAAAGCCTGAATTCTAAAATAATGAATAATTAAAGACCCATCTCTGATCATCGCTTTATTCTAAATTTCATTGACAGAGCTGATTTAATTCCACCCACTATCTTTTTAAATGTAAATGGTTATTTGGACACATTTCAGTCTGGTTTCTCAATCACAGCACCAAAACTGCACTGACAAAGGTTTTATTCAAGTAGAGCATCACTTTTGGTGCTGCTTAACTTCACTGTAGTCTTTAATACTGTGGCCCATAAAATACTATTTTGGGACAGGATTTGGAGGAACTTATTCATGCCTTTATTTCCAAAAGAGTGGAATACTGAATTGTTTACCTGTCTGTTCTTCCCAAGAAAAATCAAAAACTGAGCACATTACCCTTGCTCTTACATATTTAAACTGACTTCCAGTCACTTATAGAAAAGATTTTAAAGTGCTGCTGCTTGTTTATAAATTACTCAGTAATCTGCATTGGTTGATTGCTATGTTTATCTACGGAACTTTTTCCGTCTCATATGATTTTATGCCATTTTTTATTGCTTTTTGTTTTTAAATATCATTTTAAACAATGCACAGGATTAAATCTTGGTGAAACACAGGAGGAGCTCAGGCAGGACTCAACCCACAGGGCCCAGTCCCTCCACGCGCCTGTTCCTCCGACTCCATGCAGAATAGTTCAACAGTGGATCAAATGGCCTCCAGCAAACATCAAAAGTGAGTGGCAGCAGTTCGAAGAAGATGTGAGCAGAATCCTTCAAACAACAGCTAAGGGTGCCACTGACAGTTAGCTTCAGGCAATGACAACCATCATGTCAGCTATGCCTCTGAGAGATACGGCCACGTTGTGACGGAGAACAACAAGAGACCCTACAACAAGAACCGTAGGGCCTCAAAAATACAACAACTGCCAGGAAAATGGTGGTCAAATCAGCAGAAGTGGAGTGCCATTGACCTCTGACAAAGACCGGTGACAGCCACCAATCAGAGATAGATAATCGACTGTCACAACATTGTCTGTTAATGTCATTGTCAAATAGTGGACAAGTTCCTCTTCACAGTACCCAAGACCACCATTCTGACACTGATAGAAAAGCCAGCAAGGGCTTGGGCAAACTTTTCGAATGTAGCCTGAAGGATATAGCTGCCATTCACGAAACCAGTGGAGACCTTGAGGCCTGGCTCACCAAGGCTGCCTGGTCATTTTAAGGCCTTCATATACCAACATGCCATCCTGTCCAGGTTCTGTGGCCTCAACCATGAAGTCCTAGAAAAAAAGATCAATAGCTATCCGCAAAGGTGCCAAGCCTACCAAGGACCTTGAGCAATACAGCTCTGCACAGGTCCACCAACACTCTACAGCTCCCCTTCAGGGGCCCTGTGGAAGAATTTGTGGTGGCATGAACGAAAGAAGCCATGCAGTACAGGGTCCCAAAGTTGCAGCAGTGGGCATAGAGGTCCACACAGGCAGAAAGTGGAGTGCTGTCCGAGAGTTGCAGGTGGCACAAGCACGATTAAGGCAGAAGGCTCTGGTTGGGAAGGTAGCAACAGGGAGATCAGGAATAGCCTACTTTCCAAGCCCCCAGATTGGCAAAGTTACAGGGAAGGTGCAACAACCTCTCCTCCTGGAAGAAGTGCATGCGGGCATAGACGAGGTGTGGGTCAGCAAGATGGTGGGACTGGGTCAGCAAGGTGCATGGACAAGGTGAGAAAACATAGTACAGCGGAAGCTCACTTGGACAGCAGGTTGACATTCACAACATCAGATTCTTGGTCCAAGCTATACACGACACCTTTCCAAGCCCAGCAACCCTTCATACATGGAGCAAGATTGAAACTCAAGGCAGTTGCAGAAGCATTCACCAAAGCCATCCAGTCAATAAACACCACCCCAGAAAGAACACCATCTGCCATATGCACTACCACAGACAAACCTCAATCCACCCAGACATGGTAATCTTCTCCAATTCCCCCAAGAAGGTGATCATGTGGGAAGTGATAGTGTCCTGGGAAGATCACGTGGAAGAGGGTCATGAGATGAAGCTTGCCAAATACTAGGAACTGGTAGAGCAGCACAGAAGCCGAGGCTGGAGGGCTCTCTGCCAGCCAACTGAAGTGGGCTGCCGGGGGTTTGCCTCACTCTGCAGAGCTCTGACAGGGCTTGGAGTCACCAAAGCAGCAAAGAGGGGGCCATATGTTCCATAACTGATGCTGCAGAGAAAGCCACTAGGTGGCTTTGGACTAAAAAGGCAGATCCATGGCTCATTGCTGCTGGGATGCAAGCTGGTACATGATCATACCCGGCTGGGTCACCTAGGAGAGGGGATGTGATGTTGAAAAGCCTGAAACTCCTGATGACCCTAGGTACATACCTGATGATGCATCCCAGCATATCTCAGAGATGTATCTTGCAACCTAATGCTTCTCTTTTAATTGTCGCTGTCTCTGAAATGTGCTTCATAAATTAAACTGCCTCGATAAAATGATCCTCTGTGATGAAAACAGGACGCTAACTGACTTAATTAAACAATAAGTGACTAAATCTCAAAGACAAACGTAAATAGACTCATTCAATCAATCCTGTAATCCCAATCTCCTTCATGTCATTGGATAGATTGCTTAAACTGGCAATGGACACTTATGCTGTAACTTTTCATTTCAAAGTAAATATTGATTGGTAATGGCTGTATTAAAATGACACCATCCATGGACAGATTTGTTCCCCATAAACCTTGCTTTCACTGTGCTATTCAGTCTGCCACTGGGCTCCATTTTTCCCAGAAAATAAAGGTTGAATTATGGCACAAGAGGATATGTGTCTGCCACTGCTCAAGCAAAACTACAAAAGCCATTTTTTTTACCTGGTTACTGTCCCCAGGTAACAGTGGAACAACTGGAATAACTGTGGAAACTCTCCACTGCAAAAGAAAAAGAACCCCGCGGATGAAGGAGGCAAAGAAGGTGAAGAGGGAAACAAAAGTGTCAGATGGGCATTCACTCAATGGAGAGCATCTATCCAAGAGCAAATTTTGTTTTGCCACAGTGAAACTGGGGACTAAAATTGCTCTAATGTGTCTTCCACATTTGTGGAAATATGGAAAAAATTAGCAAATGTTTTTGTCTTTGTTTTGTTTCGCGTAGGATTGCTTATGACTCGTGTAATCCGAACATTTCTAATAATTTCAGAGCACTTGAAAAACCCAAAAGTCAAAATATATTGAAAAAAGATTGATGTAATAATTTCCAAAATCCACAACATGTTTTTACCGAATGAAATATTCTGCCTCAATCCATATTTGTTGGTATTTAGTCTTTCAAAAAACGACATTTTCAATGTGGCAAAAAAACGTTTGCTCTCAGATTTCCGCACGCACCTGACGGCGTGGTCTCGCAGTAATCTAACAGCATGAGAAATTACATGTATATAACTACAATAACAAACAAAGTAACGGCTCTTACACTATAATATTTTTTCCTGGTATCACTGCAGATAAAGTCAGTCGCTCAGACGAGTGCTGCACACGCAGTTTTTTCCTTCCTGTTAAATAATTAACTCCCCAGCCATATTACTTTCACTTTCATGAAGAACTGTTGAAAAAGAAAAAGCTGAAGCATAATTTTGATGACTTCATGATATGGTTGCCTAATAATTATTAAATATGCTCTATGTGGGAATCACACATTCAAATACTGTATGCCTATGATACAGTCTAACAGCTGATTTCACACTGAAGTAATGCTTCAGCTTCCATCATCACTGCTCGCCCTGGTGGGTAGATAAACCATTGCAACTGGTTTCCACACATGGCATTTAAGGGCATTACCATCGGGCCCGCGATGTCATCGCGGGGGATCTCATTCCAGTCACAGACTCTTCCAGGTCCGAGCACAGACCCATCACGCCCCGCCCCTAACCTGTCCTTACATGGACCGGTTAGGGTCCTGTCACGGAGGAACAGGACTTTTTAAGAGGCTTCATCTGGAAGAAGCAATGAGCTGTTTTTGTCCTTCCATAAAAGTGTAGTGATGATGTAGCCTTTGTTGTTTATGACCCACATTTTTTAAATTATTCAGCAGAGTAACTAGCATTATAAATACAGAAGATTAAGATCTATCGATTGATTGATCGATTAAAATCTGTTGATTTTAAGAAGAGGATTGGCTGTCCTGTTTTGGTATGTTTTTGTGTGTGCAGTGCTGCTGTGTTGCGTTACCTCTCACTTTTCATTTCAGCGTCATGTTAACAGGTTAAATCGTTCACACAGGATGCTTGAGACACACTTGTCTCGTCATCTAGAGATTCAGAGTCTCACCTATTTCACCTAACATAACGCACGTGGTTCTCAGCAAAAATCGACCTGAAAACGAACTGTAGACAGTCATATGGACATCATTCGAGCATTCTACTGCAGTTTTAATGTCTGTATGTGTAGAATATGTCACATACATGAAGAGAATACACACAACAGGTGAGGGGCAGTTTCTTTCCCGTGCACTCTCTTTCTTTCACTTTCACTTTCTCTCCTTTGCTCCCTCTAGTTCTCCCTCTGGCTTTCTTGCTCTTTCAGTAGGGTAAAGGAAAATCACATCATCATATTTATCAATAATTATCAAAGGCAAACTCCATGTAAACAGAGAGGGCAGGCAGGAGCAGCGCAGCTGACTCGCAGCCTATGTGAACACGAACGCGTGTGTGAGCAGCAGCAGCTCAGTAACACATCCAGTGTGCCCAGCCTGTAAGGCCTCCAACCCACCTTCATGGGGTATGATCGTGTGTGGCTTGTGACCTCATGTCTTTGGCCAAAGTGTATATTAGAGGCCGTAACGGGTACTTGCAATATAGAAAATCGAATTCCCAGATTCAGAAATCCAGCCTCTCTTTTTTACATCTTCAAGATAAGAGAGTATTTCATTTATAAAGGAGATGGTGGGGTCATACTTTATTTTCTTGTATAATGTGGTGTTAGACAGTTGAGAAAGAATTTTGTGTCTGTATTTCTCTGATGCCTCGTTTCCGCATACGTATGTATACGACTGGTGTCAGTAGATATGTAAATATATGGATAATGTCCCTAGTGTCCAATGCAAGGAAATGCATTTCTTTACAGATGGTTAGAAACTACCTGTTTAGCCATGGGTGAAATTATAGAGGGAAACAACAGTGGTACAACTGGAGGGAATAACATTACTCAGATTCAGTGTGTTAGAACTAAACATAGTTGATACACACAACAGTATATAAACTACTTCTCTTTAATCATACAACTAACTCACTTGACAATAAACATAAGCAACTGAATTGAAGGAAATAGCCTGTTAGCTAGTTAGCAGTCTGTTAGCTAAGTTAGCACACTGTCATACAGTCTCTCTCTCTCCAAAATCCACAGCAGAAGTAAAATGTTTTGAACATACTCAAGGCAAATTTAGGACCGACTTATAGGAATGAATGGACTTCCTGTTGACTCGCCTCGCTTTTGACTTAAATGTAAATTGTTTTATCATGCATAACAGGCTGGTGCAAGCCACTGTATGTACTTGAGTCAAAAACAGCTACTATGCACTTGATTATAAATGAATGTACCTTTTTTAAGACTACAACTCCCTCTTGACTTTTGCCATCAGAGAAGATGTCAAACATGTTGCCCTCATCTCCTGGAACAATGGCATAATCCACCTCTGCATTGCTGCCAGCATCCAGATCATGGGCTCGAATCCGACCCACAGCTGAGCCAACTGACGCCGACTCTGGCACCCGCAGATGGAAAATACCTGGAAGAATCAGAGAGGCCAAGGAAAGGAAAGGTACATTTTAAAAAAAGATCATATAGGAACTTTTTGTTCATCCATCTTAAAAAGCAAACCAATCAACAACTTATTCATCCCTCCAATCAATCAACCATTCAGAGATCCACAGTGAGACTTTCTTACTCTTCGCGAAGCGCGGCGGGTTGTCATTGACATCGCTGAGGGTGATGTTGATGGTGGTGGTGGAGGCCAGCCCCCCCAGCTGACCTCCCATGTCCTTGGCCTGGAGAAGAACCTGGTACTCCCCTTTTACCTCTCGGTCCATGTTTGCTAGAGCTGTCCGGACCACCCCTGGAGGAGGAGGGGTTGAAAAGGGTCCTCATTGTGATATTTAGCAGTTTGACAGACACAGAAGATTGTAGATCTAACCTTCCTATAGGCGAGCATATTACAGTATTTTGCCTGTTGAAGTTGTTTTTCATTCCTCAAATGACAAATTATGCTTAAATGCCTCCTGTCTGTGTCTAAGCAGCATTCGATCAGGACTGATTCATGACAGAGTTAAAAAAATTCAGGCAAGGATAGCCAAAGATACAGCGCACCAGGAGAGGACCGAAAGGTTGGATAGTAAGGCATGCTGCTCCTCAGGGTGAAAATGAAACATGACACTCCATGTTCAGAGTAATTACTGGTTGGTTGAGATGTCTGTTAAAGGACTGAACTCTTTAAATGCTTGTTTTAGCATGCAGTGGACGCACTGAGAAGCTCACTCTCAGAACCATGCACTGTGTCATTACCAATTGAATTTCATGCTTTCTGGGAGGCAGTGAAGACAGCAAGAAGTGTGCGTTGTGGGTTTATGCAGAAGTCATAGAACTGTTATAAAACTCCTGTCTGTTCACCTGTCTTGGGGTCCACAGAGAAGTATGGCTGACCATGAAGGATGCTGTATACGATACGTGCGCTGTTGCCATATGTAGGGTCATCTGCATCTGTGGCAGTCACCTGGGTCACATAGGTTCCTGAACAAACACACATGCACATTATGTAGTAGTCAGTCTTATAGGAAATGCTTTCCCAATGGTTGACAAATCTCAATTTCAAGAGTTGATTCTGGCCATGCCAACGAAAAGGCTAACATTTCGGCCCAGTAGCCTTCATCAGAGCATGGAGGAAAAAAGAAGTCATGTCATTTATGTACAGTAGCTGGAAGGGTATTGGCTTAAAGGGTCACATGGTTATTCCTCTTCGTTCTCTTCTGGACAGTAGTTTACAGTGCCTTTGCCCTGTGTAGTTGCTGTCTGGATTTTAACTTGACAATGGTTAATTTTAATATTTTTTAGGAGGTTTCTCTTTTAGTTAGAGGCGTCGCTGGATGCCCCTAATTTGTATAAAGTAGCCAGATTTCAACTAGACATCCCGTCTCTCAAAACACAATGCTTCCCTACCAGAATACATTGCACAGCTTCCTACAGAGACAATGATTTGGAAACTCAGAAACAACGGATCCTCTGGACATGTACCATCAGTATGCAGTCTGATCAGTCTGCATGATTTCACATCATCATGCAGAAACCTATGTTACGTCATGTGGGAAAAAGTTTTCTGAAGGGTTTGGGAAGATAGCTTTTTGACTCTAAAACATACATACTTTGAATACAAGGAATGCTGTAAAAACCAGAAAAACACAACAACTAAGGACTTTCTTGCTTTCTTGAAGGACCCATATACATCCTTTCTTGACAACATGGTAATAACTGAAAATAGGTGAAATGGTAAATTCCATAAAATGTAACAGTTCAAACTGAGAAATAAAGGTTCTGTGAAATATATTTAGATATCTTGAAACTTGTCCAGAGAAAGCATTTGAAACTGAAATCATCCTTCAGTTCAGCAGGTTATCATTGTGCTGAGTGTTAAATCCAGCACATCTCTCTCTGAGAGAATAGCTTTAGTAGGTTGCCCCCTCTGGCTGGAGGAATTACATTTTTAAGTCCAATAAAGTCCAGAGTGGCTGGAGAGCCATGGTTGGCTTCATGATCATGTTTGGCAATAGCATATTACACATTATGTAATACTTTTACATACTATTATGTAACAAATAGTTGCCTATTTACTGTCATTCATAGGTTCAGTAGAACTCTAACATGACGTACCAGATGGTTTGTTCATTCAAGTTAGTGGAGGGCTAAACATGAAGTTAGCTGCTCCGCCAGAGGTCTCTAGTGCACACGCAGTATGGGCTGCACAGTGCAGAAGCTCTGTGGGAGATGTGCTTTTATAGGAATGAATGGGGCTCAGCCTCCGGATCCAGATTTTCTCTCATTTGATCCATGTCGCCACGTGCCCAGTAATCTTCATGTAAAAAATGGTTTTAGCATGCCCCTTTACAGCTACAACTCAAATGCATTTATTGAAAGTCAAAAGAAAAAAAAACTCTCAGCCCTGACTCAAACAAAATAAGCAAACCTGTGCAGTATGAGGCTCATATTCATTGCATATCAAAAATGACAAGTTAGTCACTCCACAGAAACCAGAGCTTTGAGCAGAGAAAATATGGCTGCATCTATTCTTGGTAGTCAGCTTCTCATAGATAGGATTATGTTTTTATCATACGGATACTTGTGCTGTTTGCTACCATAGCTAATCCCCCATACAATTTGTTACTGTATTTGACTGCAACAGAGACACACTGGGGTCAAGCGTGTGTTCTCTCAGAGCACTTTAGGCCTCAGCTAAAGCATTAACAGCTTAAGGCCTAAAGACCTTGACTGTTAAATTACCTCTCAGTAATGGTATTTAGCAGACAGATGGGCCACTAAGTCTGGCTTAGTGCACTGTGTGTGTGCGTGTGTGTCTGTGTGTGCAGCTACAACTTAATACATCCAAACAGACTGCAAAGTGAAACTTAAGAACTGAACTAAACCAAACAGCTTTAAAAAAATATGTTTAAATTTTAGTTAATGTTTAATTTAGTCCAACGAGCCATAAACACATGACAAAATCATCTAAATTTCCATTGACCTTTTATCTAATGCAACATTTTAAAAACTAAAGATAAAAATGTAACTTTCAGATTGTGGAGACTTAATGTGAGAACAGTTAATACCTCTTGTTTCCTCTAGTGTCATCTTCCTGTCAAATTTTAGATTTTACATGCACATAAAATTTCCAGGAACAGCTTCCACGTTGTATACTTGCTATATGTATCCTGTGACAGTATGTGAACACAGGCTTTGCATTTACACATGGTATAATATAAAGCGTTCTTTAAACTTTGATTGTGTCTGCATTGTGATAAAATCTCAATATGCAAATTAGGTAGGCTGGCAGAATAAGGACAGGTACATCAGGATGCTGTTTCTTGACTTCAGCTCAGCATTCAATACAACCTCAACCATGAAACTGATTAGAAAAACTGACATGCTTGAGTACGACACTCTGTAACTGGATATTATAAATAAAAAAATAATGTAAAAATAAATAATGATATAAAAAAACAGACCCCAGTTCAGATTGGCAGACACACCACCTCTACTTTAGGGCATGGTTCGTGCACTGCCCAGGACAGGAAGGTTCAGGTGATTAAAACCACTCAAAACATCATTGGTACCCATCTACCGAGCATCAGTGATAAAAGTGTCTGCACAAATACAAGAAGACAACACCCACCCCAGCCGCAGTCTGTTCACCCTGCTGCCATATGACAAAACATACAGAAATATCCACTGCCATACCACCAGACTGCAGAGCAGCTTCTCTCCTCAGGGTGTGAGACTACTGAACTCATCCTCAACACTCCACCGTGAATAATTCTATATGTCTAGCTTGATGATCATTCATTGATTTTCTTTAGAGTACAAAAATATCTTTAGAGTACAAAATATTTTTTGTGTGTATGTAGCTTTGGGAATTACAAACAGAAATATCATCAAACAATCTTGTCTTGCATAATGACAATTAAATTAATCTTGAATGTTGTGTTGCCAGAGCATGTAGGAAATCAAATTGTCTACAGATGTTCTGAACTGAAGGCTGGCTTTCAAAGTTGGTCGAGGGTTGAGGGGTTTTTATGTATTTTTTTGGCCTTTCATGTCTTTCTTGATAGGACAGCTTAGAGAGGTGACAGGAAATGGGATGAGAGAGGGGGGATGATATGCAGCAAAGAGCTGAAGGTCAGACTCGAACCCTGGGCTGCTGCAGCGAAGACCAAGCCTCTATACTCCGGACACACGCTCCACCAACTAAGCTACCCAGGTACCCTGGTTGAGGGCGTGAGAGCGTGTCAAACTCCCTTTTGCTAGTTACACGATGGATACTCTGGGCACAAAGTAAGGCGCATGAATTAGTCCTGTGTTTTGGACTAAACAGCGGCACTTGTCTTCGCTGAAGGACAGGGATGTGACTAGGGTTGGGTACCATTCGAACTTCAACCTACACCGGTTCCGATACCGGTACCATGAATTCCATACCAGTACCCAACGGTACCTTTTTATAGTACTTTAATCTTTCTATAATACCAAAAAACTGATTTCAGTTCTAACAAGTTAAATCATTCACTTCTAGAGACAATATATCAGAGTCATAGTTCCAGTAACAATGCACATCACATGTCAGTCAGTATTTCTTAGGTTTCCTTCAGTAGCATCTTGTTATTCTGCATATAAATCTCATCTCATCTCATCTCATTATCTGCCGCTTTTTCCGTGAGGGTCGTGGGGATGTTACCGCCTTATCCCCCTTTCAGGGGGTTGCGGGTGTAGGAACTTGTGCCATCGCCTCTGCATTAAATTGAGGCCCTGTTTTTGTTGTTAACCCTTTTCATCTGGATGAAGAAGATTTACAGGAAGGAGGCGTCTTCCAGGCTGACCATCTTATCTCCTGGCAGAGAGGATAGTGTTCTCCTGGACCATAAAGACTTCAAATGAGGACAGTTGTAATTAATTTACAACCCAAAGCCTTTGGATGAACTTACTCTCCCATTTCTGAACTCTCTCTCCCCTTTTGAACAGATAAAACTCTTCCCACAGGTCAGGTTGAGTCCTGTGACAGTTCACCAGGAGGGACGAACGAATGTCATCAGAATGTGTTAATACAATGTCTTTACATTTGCAGATTAAGTAACACGCCTGATCACTTTCTACCTATTTCTCTCTCTGTCTTACTTCTGATCCACAAACACACTCTCCAGAGTGGACATCAGACACCTTCTGCTGAGTTGTTCTATGTGATACTCCCGTCTGTAATTTACGACTTATGCCTGGTATCCTTATCTGGTCAAATTCCATTCAAATGGCCTCTGTATTCTTCCAGATTTCAGACCATTTCTAATTAACCATTAAGTCAGTATCTCACAATCTTATTTCTAACACATTAAGAAACAGTAAGAGAAGCTCATAAAACTGATCTTTCTCCCGTTTCTCTACGATTAAGATTGACTGAAATCAAATTTTAATGTTTAATCTGTACTGTGTTCGGTGGAACCACAGCACCTCCTGATGGTGAGTCCTGATACAGTTGGACGAGAAATATTCTGTTTAATATGTTCATGGTTATAACCAGTAAATGACTCTGATATGTCTTTGTTTTAACAAGTATTAAGCTGAATATGTATAATTAATGTTTAATCACGTAATAATCATTTTCATGATAGACAACGTACATCTATTAAGCCATGGTGAGAATCTGTGAGAAGGTGAAGCACTGTTTTGCAACGTTTATATCTTGGAGATAAAAGCCGGTAAGCCCCGCCTAGACACGCCTCGATTTGCAAGTAATAAAACGGAGAGATCACGTCTCTCAGTTCAGTTTTTTTGTTTTTCAGTTTACAGTTTGTTTTTAGTTTTACAGTTTTTGTTTTTAGTTCAGTTTTAATTTTGTTTAAGTTTTTCTTTTGTAACTTATTTTGAAGCTCTTTACTTTACTTTGAAACACGCTCCAAGACAGCGATCTCATCAGAAGTGCTCACGCGTTGATTTTTCTCATTTTATATTTTTCGCAGTATTGATTAGCTTCTTTTATTAAGTTTGTACCAGAACGAAGTTCTGTTTTAATTTGTTTTATACCGTTAAGTATCGTAACCTGCTTTGGAAGAAGTGAACTTAATTTAGATTACCTTGCATTAACTAACAACGGAAGATCCGCCTGATCAACGTATCGTCCTCAGTTATTTTATTCAAGAAGTTAAATTTAGTTTATAAAGTCAGAGCCTGAAAACCACTCGAAGAAACGAAGAAGAACATCTTTATCACAATCATCATCACGACACAGCAACTTGCTGTGTCCGAGACCGTGCAAGCGGTTTCCAACGAAAGACAGACTCTGTGACAAGCCCCCAGCGCTCGCTAGCGGTACCATACCGCTGGGCATTGAGCCAAGATCTGCACCGGATCGGTACGGGACCAGCTGCCCTCTTCCTAAAACAAAGGACCGAGGTGCCCAACCGACTGATACCGGATGAGCTGACCCCCGGCCATCGGACCGCCAGCTAGAGTCGCAAATCACCCGAGGGAATCCGCTGCCGCGGCCCCGCAACTCGGCTGAGAAAGTAGGCTCTCCATCACTCACAACAGCTGGATTCACACATGATACATGAGATGGTGTATATGGCTCTGGTTCTGATCTTTTAGCTTAAGAGAAATTCGGTTAGGGTCTCGTTAGTATTAAAAATTACTCCCGTAATCTTTAAATGCTTCAACCTAACCCATAATCTCACCATCAGCCCATATTCCACTAATAACCCATGACCTAGTTATTTCACATTTCCTGTTACCTGTGTTATTCATTTAAATTGCCATTTCATTTATTTAACCTGAATTATTTAGTCAATAAACATATTTAACCGTATGTCGTTGTCTGTGCAGGTTTGTTTTTAATGTGGAGAACCGATGGATATGTGTAGAATTCACTTCTTCATATATGAGATGAATAAATTGATCTGAAATTGATTAAAATTGATACAAGTTAAACTTGTCCAGTCGAATTTGATTAATTACCTCCGGATTATTCAAATAGACAAAATAACGGAGGTGGTGCCCCATTAACGAGTGTTTATTATTAGTGTATCTCCTACACGGGGGTTACTGGAGCCAATCCCAGTTTCTCTATGGGCGAAGGCCAGGGTACACCCCTGGACGAGTCACCAGCTCATCACAGGGCCCTTTCTGATGGCAGAGGCTGCCACTTAAGGTGCCATCTGCACATCAGGAGCAATTTTGGGGTTCAGTATCTTGCTCAAGGATACTTCAACATGCATATAAATCTGTGAAATAAAATAATCTTTGAAGTAAACTGCTACATTTAGCTGTTCCTGCTCATCAACTTAGTGCTATAACAATAAATAGAATAGAAAACACCAAGATGTATATGTGCTGCCCTCTCCTGGCATGCAATGTCTCCACTAGTGGCAGCTGTATTTTAGACTGACTGAGAATTTAGGGTTTGCGTTTTGACCCCTTGAGCTTGTCAGTGTTACAGTGCTACAGCAGCAGACTGAGTTAATTATGTCAGCAGTTATAATTTAGTTTCCAAAGCATATGAAATACTGAATATGCCTGTAAATATAAGCACACATATTGTTTTATGTTTTGTTAAGTATGTGAATTAAAACATATCATTACATATCATAAATATACTTTTATTGCGGTAGTGATGCTCACGACCAATGGCGTATTAATGGAAATTCCCATTATGTGTTAGTGTCAAGCTAGCTGAGTGCCTGTTATATAAAATCGGGAATCAAAGAATGCATGCTGTAATATTTTCTCATATACAGTATGCAGTTCACATAGTGTTGGTTTCATATCAAATTTTTGGACATACTAATACTGTTTTAGTAAACTAAATGGCACGTTGGTAAGGAATTTCAGATGCTGAGTTTTGGGGAGACGTCTCACTCTGTCTCTCTCTCTCTATAACATTACTGTATAGATGTGCAGTCAGGTACCGAAATGTGGCACCAATTGTTTTAATTTGAATCGCTACTCTGTAGTATTGACGTAATTCAGTCAGTACCCTCAACGACTTTGGGCATGGAAATGACAACTGCGTCGGTCTGAATGAAACTAGCAATGACACATGGTGTTGCAAAAAGTAAAAAAGTTAAAGATAGGTATGAAACTGCGTGAAGTGGATATGTTAAAATGTTAAATTGTCCATTTCGGAAAGTTACGGAAATTGTCAGACGCAGCCCCCCCCCCCAATCCAGTGTCAGAGAGAAGGGATGGGGGGTGAGGGGGCTATTCAACCATCTGTCCAGAATACTGAGAGAAGCATACTGGCATTTTAAACTTTTTTTCTATCTTCTCTAGCACCTTACTGTTCTTCTGTTTGGATTTAATATTTATTTCATGCAGAAGATAAAGAAACATATACTGTATTCAGAGAGGCCTAATGCAAGCTTAGTGGCAGGTCTCTTCACCTCGTCTCAATCTCTAGTTGTCCTACCTGTCGGAGACATCTCAGAGACACTGGCACTGTAGGGACCATCAGGAAATCGTGGCTCGTTGTCATTGATGTCCTGCACCTTGATGATGAACTCAGACTCTGGCTCCAGAGGGACACCTGTGTGCATGTCAACAGCCTGGGCCCTCAGCGTGTAGAAGGACTTTTCCTCCCTGTAAAATATCAAGTATCACATACACTTAAAATGCATGTTAATATGTCTAAATAACAGAGGCAGCATGATGATAATGTAGTCTGGCCTAAGATATTTGTTACATGGTAATTAGGTGTCCATATGGTTTGAAGTGAGCTTGTGTTCATGCCAACACTGTGAACTTTAACACAATAATACCAGGATGAATGAGCAATGAATACCAACAAGCAAAATAGTTAACTGCTACAACTACACCTATATAAACACACACTTACAGCAAGAATGTATGGGTTTTCAAGGGACTGGGGTAAAAGGTGTCATGGTCACTCAGTTGGACACTGACACTGATTTGTGATTAGAATTTTATTGCCATGGCAACACCGGCAAGGTTTCCTCTTCTACATCTGCGTCTCTCCATAGTGTCTGTGACTGTTTATGGTTACAATTAACTTTGAAGTCTACTTTATTGTGTGTTCACCATTTTGTAGTGTTAATCTCTACTACTGAATATTACTATATATACTAAATAGGAGATTTAGGTTTTTGTACAAAGCAATGTACAAAATAAAAACTAATATAATGCAATAGATCAAATAGAAAAAATAAATAAATTTGACAACTTCCAAATGAGTAAAAGATTTTGTTTTGTTTGTCATCTGACAAACAATATTTTATACAATATAATTGTGATATGTAAATAACAGCAAGATTCTGTATGTACTGCACTACAATAGTAATTCCATGTTAAGTGATGGACATATTGAATATTGAACAAATCCAGTATCTGTGGCTGTCACAAGCCTCCAATGAGCCCATTCAATGGTTTCATTTGGTGCATATGAAATGACTGGACAGGCTACCTGTCTGTCTAACTGTGTACCTGCCTGCACCTACTCTGCCTGTGCACTCATCGCACATGACTGGAGTCCTCCACAAGGCTTGGTGGGAAGCTATTATCAAGCTAGTTTCACAAGAAATGCCAAAATTTCCCAATAGCACCTGAGTCATTAAACTCAATAGCACAAAATACACAACCCCTCAGCCAAAGAACAGAGCAACTGGGGCAGCAACAGACTCATTCAGCAGCGACCCAGTTGGCACAAAGCTCACACCTACAACAGTGAGTAGTAATTGTTGTACTGAGACACCTTTTCAGACTGAGGTTTGTTGTAAAGGCTATGATTGTGGCATTTAACAGAGTTGTGTATTTATGTACTTAATAGACTACAAAGGCTAAGAAAACTTGTTGAACATAGTGAACTAGCCACTATTACACATCTCCCAGCTGGCCAGTGAGACCTGTCAGTGTGTGACAGGAAAATATAGTCTAATCCCCAACAGTGAATGTTGTTATTCTATTTGACCCAAATTTAGTGCCTTTCTAACAAAAACTGTGATTGATCCATAAACCTGAATCAAGGTTATGTTGCCTTAGGGTCCAGTGTGTATGACTTAGTAACATCTTGGTTATAGATTGGTTATAATCTAAGGTTACAAATTGCTACCAACTGAATACCCTTCATCTCATCCACCTCTATGGTGGCTGCTAAAAACGCAAGAAACAAGAAAGTCCCTCTCTAGAACCAGTGTTTGGTTTGTCTGTTCTGAGCTACTGTAAAAACATGGCAGTGCAACATGGTGGACTGTGTTGAAGAGGACCCACTCTCTTCTGTACATATAAGGATGATTCTAAGGTAACGAAAACATGATGGTTCTGTTTCATGTGATTATACACTAATGAAAACATACAGTCATTATGAATAGTGTAGTCCATTTCTGCCAAATCACACTGGACCTTGGGTCTAACCTTACCCATAAAGGTTTTGGAACAATAACAAAAGCCCTTTTGGAAGCCATTAAAAAGTGACTAATTTAGTCATTTGGTTTGAGGACGCCTTATGAGTTTCCCACCTCTATTCCTCTCTTTTGACAAGTTGTCACCTGCCTTTACATTCTCTACTTTGCTAATTGTTTTAGCTTAGAGCTTGTAAATCTGAAAATTACACAGCAGCTGTTCATTGGAATCATATCAAATAATACTCAATTAACGTACATAACTACCTGATGTTAGCTGTATTATGCCAGCTAGCTTAATGACTTCAAGTTGAAGAATATCAAGATTTGCTACAATACAAGCTCGTAGCTTGTATTACCTTAGTTGAAAAGACACAAAAAGTGAGGAAAGATGGGGAGCAACTGTGTTATTTTGCATATCTAATACAGTAAAAATGCATGGCATTGACATCAATGATGCTATAAATGTGGTCTCCTGGACTGATCAGATTCCAGTCACAGGAAAACATAACTCTGGGAAAAAGCCTCATAATTCATGCTAAGACAGTATAGTTTATAAGCTAACATCACTGTTGGAACAAATCCTTGGCTCCCACACCCAGATGAACCAAACAAGGATATTTTAAATATTTATTGATTACTGTTATATCAAAACTTAAAAACACATTACCTACACTCTTTTTTTTAAAGTTGAAATCTTGAATGTAGCTGCAAAGCTAAAAGCGTTAGTGCACAATCTGTCTGAAGTGGTTGCACAAGCTTGACCGTGTGTGGAGGATTTAAATATTGAATTTTTAAATCAATTTGGGATCTTATGGCTCCCAGAGAGGGTATAGAGCCATTTTATGGTTTGTTTGTTTTTTGTTTTTTGGGGGGTTATTTTTTATTTTTATTTTTTTTGTTGTTTTTTTTTATGTTTTAAGACAAGTCCCCAGCTACTTTAGCTGAGAATGTTGCAACGCTGTTTTGCTGTGAAGATCCAGAAATGATTTGTGGACTATGAAACTTCACCTGACTTTCCATCAGAATGGGGGTGAGTAATGACTGAATTTTCATTTTTAGCTAAGCTGTTCCTTTAAGCAGAATGGCAACTAAGTGCACTTGAGCAGTTACAACCATCTGTCATTATCATATATTACTGTAAGGTTTTTTATTCCTTCACTCATCATTGTTCTACATAATCATCATAGCTGAAAGGCTGTTGGTGACAGCTGTTAGCACTGTATGTTACAGTTTCTTCTCCTCTACAGAGCAGTAACATGCCAGTAACATGCCTACTCAAAGCTTCTATTTTGACTTAAATTATGAATGGATAAAATGTTTACTTTGATGACTTGAAAGCAGTCAATATAAGCAGAATAATTCTGTGATACAAAATTGCTAATAGTACAAGACTATACAGCTTGATGTGTTGTTATGCATATTATCCTTGTAATGATTACAACGTTATAAACAAGGACTAACTAATGAACATTATTGATATCAAGAATCAGTCATATCTCTTTAATAAAGATCAATTGGTGTTGATTGAATGCCAGTCATTTCTCTATTAGAAGCTCTGCACTGAAAAATAGACAGCATTACTTTACTGTTGTAATTATTAATTAGTACTGACCTGTCAAGCCCCACCAGTGCATGTATATCTCCTGTAATTTGATCAATGGTGAAGATGGACCCAGCTCCTTCTCCTGACAGAGTGTACTTGACTGCATTGTCTCCATGGTCCATGTCTGTGTGTAGCTGACAGAAGCAAATATACACAAAACATTAAATCATAAAGCTCCTGAATGTGCTGAAGCTGCAATCAGTCACAATAAAACAAGATTTCTTGCCAAGGTCAATGTCATCAGTATCAATGTGTTAACCAATGTGCAAAACAAAACATGTGTTTTTTACTAAAAAACTTGAATCCCCTGAAAATAGATTAAATATTCACACATAAAATATTCACACATTAAGGTAATGGTGGACACAATGTATAGAGAACTAAAAGTCAACACTTTGAAAAAAATGTACATATAAGCAGTTGTGTAATATTAATATAATTAAAACAATTATTGGTTTTAATAAGTGTTATTTATTCAGGGGTAAATATGAGGGGAGTATTTGAATATGTACATTATTCTAGTCATTTACTGCATTTGTTATCTATATGAAAGCTTCATAAAACATGGCAGTGGTGAAAAATGAACACATATCTGAAACAAGCAAAGATTTTATAAGCACATAATGAGAGTAAAGGGAGTTTTTTCAATTGGAGGTATGTATCACATTATATACTTGAAATGGTGATTAATCAACATGCTCTTCTCCACCATGTATAGCAGATTGCTGAATTCTCAAAAACTGCGTAAATCATCAGCAGGACAGCACTCCAATTAAATGATTTATTAATGAAACCCTTCAGGCAGACACCCATCCTCAGCTTACAAATTGGCCTGTGTTTATTCAGTATGAGCGCTGTCCTGCTAGTAATTTTTGGTTACAGCATGCATACAAGTTTCCTTAAATGTGTTATTTGTTCTGTTTGTCCTCTTGTCCTACAAACAGCAAAATGTACTATACCGTCTGTCTGCTGAATTACAACAACATATAATTACATGTAATTACATTGCTTTTGTCTAAAGCAACTTACTGTAAGTGTATGAGCTTCACATCATTTCAACACCTGACTCCATTGACTCCTTCTAAAACAGTGACTGGAGAGGTGATGGGTTTTTGGAATCTGTTGACAACCAAAACTTCAGCAGTCCCACTGAGCTGAGAAGCATTGTAAAAGAATGTGTCTGTCGAAGTTGGGAAGATTTGGTAAGATTTCAACTTGAACTCACTGACAGGTTGTCATCAGATGACTTAAAGATGTCAACAGCTGAAAAGGTTTTTGATCAATAAAATGAGAAAAGTTCTCATACATAGATTGCACTTGTTTACTTGTTTATATTTATTTGTGCATTACAGCCACAGAGTTCATGATTTTATCTTTACACAAGCGTGCTGCCCAGGCTGCATTTTCTGTCCAAACCTGTCCAACTCAAATGACAGTAGATACCGACCCTGACAAAAACTGCATAGGAGTTCTGTCTTTTATGTCCAAACCCGACTCATGCCCAATGCAGTTAATGTAATGTAAAGCACAGAGTTTGTGTTACCCTGTCATGCAGTTGTTACAATAGTTACAGCTTGCGTGTTTACCCTGTTTACAGGTATGTACAGTATCGACGACCATGAAAAGCCACTGTTCTACAAACATAGATATAAAATAAAAAAATATATACATATATTTTATATGAATGGGTTTGCACTTAGTCACAAATAGCCTATGTCGTGCCTTCATGCATTGTCATGTAAATAATAAACCCCAGCAATTAACACGACATATAGCCCCAACACAGACGACAGGTCCATCACGTATTATTACTTCCTATCACATTTCATTTATTTTTAAACCTTATTTATTTATTTTTATAGAATCTTTTCAGCAGAAGAACTTAAAAGCACAATGTCAAATGATGTGACCAAACCCAACTCGAACCTGGACATCAATTCTAATATTTTGTCCACGCAAAGCCCAGCAGATGTTTTTGGGTATCCATGCTCTACTTTACAATGACATTTTACCTAGCTTGTGTCATTAGTAGCCCCAATCTAAACTCAGCAATATTATCTCCTGACTGTGCAATGCAGTTTGCAGGCTAAACAATGCAGCCACTAGATTATACTACAGTTTCTAGACTAAACTACCAATTTTAGACTAAAAGCTGTTACTAGACTAAACTACCAGTTTTAGAATAAATGATATGATTTCTATATTAAAGAACATGAGTTCTAAACTCAACAATTACATTTTTTCAAGACTGTGTTACTCCGTGCTTACTAATTTAGGAATACATTTCTAGACTACACAACTAAGCAGTACAAAATATAGATGAAAGTCATGAACTATTTACACATTTATAACCACAAAAATAGCTTTACCAGAAGAACCAACTTGTTCAAAACCACATTTATTTTCAAAGGGAGGTGATGCTTTCCAGCAGTGAATTCATTACATATCTCCAAAAGGGGTCCACTGATGTGAAAGTTAACATCTAACTGACCAAGACCCAGTGGGTTCCAAACACTGATGTGAAAAAGGGCCTGAATATTGCTGAAATTTAATGAAGATCCAGTGGAGATGAAATGTTGGTGTGAAAGTTAATAAGGATCAGAGGAAGGCCTAACACACAATATAGGAGCTGAACATTACACAGTCCTCTGCTTGAGGTCAATGCACAGAAGAACTGCTGTTGAATTATAGCCACACAGTCACTCACAGTAGCTCATAGCTTTTGAAATATTAATTTCTTAATATATATTTCAAATGAGAAAGCATATGACTGATACATGCAGCAGTTGGGTTTGAGGACACTGTGTTGTGTTAAGATTGTCATGTATCAAATAGCTGCAGTCAGTTCAGTGTGAGATTTGTCCTGTGGAGGGAATCCATTTCCCAGGCAAAGTTTGCTTTTACAAAGGCTTCTGCAGAAACGTCTCAACTGTTTTGAGTTCAATTGCAAATTTATTGAAAGGAAGGCTGAAGTGTGAAGGGGGCTGCAATGGTGGGGTCCAGTCTGTGTAATAGATCTGTGATTTGGGAGGCTTGTCAGATGCCAAAACAGTGCACTGAAACAGGATTTTACAACATTGGGCAATTATCACAGTGATGTATCCATTTATAGTTAGAAAGGTAAACAGTAGAAACAGGGTAGTTATTGGGAATGAGCAAGAACAGCTATCTGTATCTGTTCAACAAGCTAACCTATCTGTGTCTGTAACCGTACACATAACAGAGAAGTAGAAGTGGGTGGTGCTTAAACCCGCAGTGGGTGGGACTAACCGGATGTTGTTAATTAAAAATGTGATATGGGTTGATCACAAGTTGCTGTATTTATTCATTATTAGAGGAAAAGCCTCAGAATTCATTTTCAGATAAATGTTTCTGATCACGAGAGTAAGAGAACAGAACATGTTTTTTATAAACTCCATTGAGCAAACGAGAGTGGATATTGGCATGATGATATGCATACCCATATAAAGATATTGTGTTAAAATATTAGGTAAAAGTCTCAAAGTAGCTGATATGAAATGCACGAGAAGTCATTTTCTTGCAATTAATACGCTTAAGTTTCAAAAGTACAAGATAGATTAAAGATAAGTAATTAAAGATAATTACATATATATTTACATGTATATTTATACTGTATACTATGGGTTGACTGATTACCCACCTGGCTGATTATTGGATCTGGTATCATTTTTCACACTTTATATTAGGGAACACATATTAACCATGAACTAGTTTCTTACTAGCCTATATTTATTAAGTGGTTTACAACAACTCCCTAACTCACTATCAATAAGCAGTGATTAGGAAGTTATTAAGGGAAAACTCTCACAGTAGTTAATGGCCTAGTAATTGCAGAATATGATCATGCAGAATAAGGCATTAGTAAGTGATTTATAATGGCTTAACCACAGCCAATATGCTACTAATATGCAATATGCAATATGTGTGACTTCTAGTATTTGACCTTGAATGTAATGCGTTGTTGCATCAATAAATCATAACATTAACTGTCCATATCAGAGATATCAGAGAGCGGCTCTGAAACTCATCTAATTAGAAGTCTCTCAAACCAGCAGCATCCTTACACCAACTTACATCACTTCATCTTGATATTGAATCACTCTATATATTTGTCCATAATTCATTACAGTCAGTCATAATTGTAGGTGACACCACTGATTTAGAGGCTTGTATGAAATTATTCCAGAAATTAGGTTTGATATTCGGAGTGTTTAATTAGAGTAGCAGTCTTGGAATATTTAAAATGGAAATCACATGTATTGTGTTTGTATTGTATTTCTTATGAAAGACACTGCTGTTGGAATAGAGTTAGAGTCTTGCTTGTTTGTGATGAATACTGATGTCCTCACACTATGTTCTGGAGCAGTCATTTTGTTTTGCCATCATACCCTACAGTGACAGATGGAAGTGCCACAGCAAAGGTCAGACAGACATATGTAATGAGGGCAGTGAGGTGATATGTCTTTACACCCAAAAGACCACAAGAGCTGCAAAAAAATCCTACTGGGAGACAAACAAACATGAGAGTTCTACATAATGGCTGCTGCAACACAACACATTCTACAGTGTTGCAGTATGAAGGGAATGTTCAATATGAAAATACTTAACTGATGTAATGGTGTCCTTTTGTTAGTTGTGACTTGTCACAGGATGTTATTCCATCCTGCTATATGCTATATTTTTACTAAAGTGTCATGGTTCTCCAAATCGTGATTTGATTTGATCTTTGATATAAGCATTTTTTTCCCACTTTTTTCCCACTGATGGCTATGTTTTTGTTCGACAATCACGTCGACAGGAGTATTTTACAACCACAGCTTGACTTTATCCTGGTAGATTTGCAGGTTAGGGTTAGGCAACTTCAAGCAATATTTGCCAAAATCGTTCAACAAAAAAATACCACCAATGATGTGCCTGTGCAGGCATCAGATTTGAAATACTAACACCACACAACCAGCAGTATTTTGGGAAATAGTTACTCTTTGTATAGTACTCATGTAATTATATTGTGACCTCTTTGGCACACAATGACCCCTTCAACACATGCACACATAAATGAACACATACTGTGTCTACCCCAACAACAAAAACTCTGTCTCTGACTTGATGTCACTTTGACAGTCTCCGCTGCTCCTGCCTCCTCACAGTTCAAAAAGAATACATTTACCTCAGCATTACAGAACTGTGATAAGTATTTGCAGTAGGAGAATTTGGTCATTACCGATTATTTCCTGTCACTGTGTACTCACATGATGCTTTAGTCAGCTGTGTATCTCTCTAACACCTTAGATTTTTTTTCTCTTTTCAATACTTTCTAAATGGGTATACAGTGGTTGTAGAAAAAGCAGCTATGGTTACTGGGTCCTCATTTGATGCCTCAAAATCGTATAGGTGGAGTAGGAGCGTCAAGGCAGTTTGACACGCCTGATAACACTTTCAGTGTACATATATCCACTTTAAACGTACGTATTTCAAAACTCTTGCCTCAGCAACTTTAAATGCATTTGGGCTGTCAGTGATTCAACTATAAAGAACAAAAGATAGAAACTCAGTTTGTTACAAGTTTGGTCTCTCAAATCTGTCCCTAGTAAACTATCGTCCAAAGCTTATCAATAAAGGATCTCTGAAAGAAAACAAACAAACAAAAAAACACAAACTAACATCTCTGACACTGTTGTAGTTAGCTCAAGTACCAGTCAGTTGATCGTCTTCATGCAAACAGGATAAGTGTCTGGAAGTGCAGCTGCAGGCTAACAGTAGGCTAGAGGTGTTGTCCTTGAAGTGTTTTTTTAAAAAAAAGTACAAAAATACAGGAAGACTCTCCAATCCTGACTTCGATGGTCAAAACTTTATGCTCACACTGTACAGCCCAATAGAGTTACGCCCCTTCTGGTTTGCCCCATGGGACCTTATTTTGGAAAAACATTGTATGGTAGTGAATGGAGAAAGACAAATATTGTTTTGATTCCGCTTGAGTTTTGCCATGAACTACACATATGATGATTTTTAATTTAAAAAACACAAAACTCAATGGTAATTTACTTTATTTACACTAAACTGCAACTATATTGACTTTGAAAATTATTATTTTAAATTGACAAACATCATATGTGTAGTGTCTGGCATAATCCAAGCGGGAGCAGTTTTAGCCAGAACATGTAAAATACTAAAATTGCTCTGCTTTATGAGGGTTCTTTAGACACTAGTCATATGAGGAAAAGTGAAAAGTAGTCAGGAGCAACAATTTCAGGTTTTGAATCAATTTTAATTCATACAGTGTCTGCCTGACAGGAGACTCAATCATTGAACAGCTTGATGACCCATCATCCTGCAGCCTATCTGTTCTGATGTCACAAAGAACTGCAAGATTTTGCTGTTATTGAGCACGGTGGATGAAATAATTCATCATTAATGAGGAACCTGCAATGGACTCCAGCATCAGAAACTTAAGTGCGTCTCCCCCTTAAGAGAGAGGATGTGCGCATTTACGTACGAGACCGAATATAGTTTAATTTCCTTGACTATTGAAATCTCCTGACAGGATTGGTCAGGATGTTAATTAGTGTTCTGTGTTCTTCTTCACAGCCCAAAATCATACAGTGAAAAGGTTTGGAATAAAGCAGCCTGCTCCACCTGATAAATCATGAGCTACATTTTAGCTGTTTCCTCTGGAGAGTTTCCTCTGTCATTTCCTGTTTATAATACAGATTATAGTTTGCTTAAATGAGTGTTTACTACAGTGACATTACTACGTGCATGGAAAGGAAACCTTTAAATGACTGAAAACAGCCTCTCTAATCATTAAAGCACAGTGTACCTGTGTTGTAAACCCGCCTATGTAGGCCCATCTTACTACTACTATATGAATATTGAGCCCTCTATATAGCAGGTATGTTCCTCATTGAAAATGAATTATTTCAACCACCCACACTGCGCCCCTATTAATCCGAATGATGGTCCTTATGACCTGGCCTGCCCGATCAGTGGACTGAGATCTGCGCATCACATTATGCATGCAGACGCATCGCAACGCTCCTCCTCTATAAGTTAAATACGTCTTTGAGGTCTGAGGTCTTTGTGCCCTTACTTCAGATTGATAAAATTTATTCAGATGTAGAGTGTGTGTAACTCCAAACTCAGAGTACTTTCCCCTACAAACTGTACTCAGCTAAAGTACTTCAGTACATTTATTTAGTGTAAACTTCTTGTTGTTGTCACATTTAACTGCAGTGTACAGTTTAACACATGTTCATGTTCCTCTGAAAAGTTCAGCTGTGTTTAGCTCTGTTGCAAGCCATTAGCTCTGTAAGCTGTCAGCTCAGTCAGCTGTTATCTCCAGTTGCTGTTAGCTCTCATGCTACAGACAATCCCAAATAAATTGAATTGACTACCTCTGACTACAACGGAGCATGTCTTCAGCTCTTCTGATCAGGCTCTATAGACCACCGTTTAAACTTTAACCCAAATTGGCTGATAACGATTGGTGCCCGATCAATCAGAGCACCCTTAGAAATGACGTTTCCTCCAGTGAGAGGAGGACTGATTCTTTCCTCCGTACAGCCCCATGCATTTTTAAATCCTCTTCAGCGTACACATACTTATCACAATGTAATCCACTGTGCTCAATAACAGCAAACTCTCGCCATGTCTCAACCCAAGCATGAAGTAGAACTTAATTAAATCTTGTAAATGAGACATTATAACAATATCACCTTATAACGTGAAACTTTTCACGTTCTTAAAATACAAGTCATCACATTTTAACCTGAAACATTTCATGTTATTGCAATAAAATTTTCATGTTATAGTGTTATAGTGCTTATTTTTTGCTTATAGTTCATTTGGTTCGAATCTGTGGATGAGTTAGTAAACTTGATGTGTTCCCCCTTTGGTTTTCTTTTCTCTTCACACAGAAATAATAATAATAAAAAAAACAAAAAACAAACCAAAATACATCTCTAAAAGTCATAGTACAAGCCATGTCACTTTTTTCAATGGTTAGATGTGTCTGGGGCGATCCTAGATCAAAAATACAGGAAGAAATAATAATAATAATAATAACAATAAAATAATGCCTAATCTTGTCACCAACATTGACTTGACAAGGTGAGGATTCTGCTCCTGGCCAAGAGAACACAGTTTCCAGCAAACACACTGATACACAAACACACACTGGTATTTTCCAGAATGCAAACCCAGCAGGAATGTGTACAACCCTTTTTGTCACAGCCAACCAGTGAAGAGAGAAATCCAGCTACCACTCAGCCTGTACCTAGGATATGTATTCAGCTGAGTGTCATTGTGTATGTGGGCGCATAGCACATGACTTTTGCACGGTGCGTATCATGTCACAGTGCAGTGAATTTGTGCTGCCCAGATTACAGAGACCCTTCCTGCAGAAGTGTTTATGCAATGGAAGAACAGCTCTGTGAGTTTTATTCTTCACAGCCTTCTTCACTCCTTAAACACTGTTTCTTCTTTCTTGCTAGGTTTCACCTGCCTGCCTTCAGTGTTAAAAAATAAACATGTGCTTATTATGTTGATACCATTAAGATATTAAAAGAATAATATTAGTGTTTGGGTACAGTCCCATTAAAAAAGACCTCCAGATGAAACTCCATATCAGCAGAATGACATCATTTGCCTGTGCCAGCTACACCAGGGCTATAGTGTGCTATAGCCACATCACAAATCTGTATAGCCCCAGTTAAGCCCCCTCAAGCATATTAATATTTTCTTTTTCCATTAAATAAAAAACAGTATTTCTGTCCCCAGTTTGTTCCCTGACAGCATATATGCGCAGTTGACATAGGGTCATAGGTGGTGGGTGAGGCTGATATAGGGAAACTAATATTTGACCAATGATTATACTTGTTTTACCGACCACAGAGGACACCATCATTATGTTCATCACTAAACTATCATCAAACACCATTAAGTATTAAACAACATGACAGCATAGCTCATATAGCGTGCACAAAACTCACTTGCTTCAGGTGTTACTGAGTGACCTCACAGTGTTCTTTCTTTTCCTCTCTCGTTTTTGAAATCATTTTTTAAAATGCATCCAAAACACTTGAAGTGTGCATTAAAGCCCACAGGGGTCATACTTACAGTTTCTGCTGCTGGAGGATCGCTGCAGGTAATGTAGACTAATTAATAATTTTTATCTGTCATTCAAAACATTATTATAAATGCACAGTTGTCTGATTATTGACCTTACACTGGAAATAATGTTACTGTGATAAATCTGAATGCCAGCCTGTTCTCATCAGAAACATCCAGCACTAAATAAGTATCGTAGTAATTCTCAAACTCAAACCATGATGTTTGCCTAAACTTAACCAGGTTGTGAGACAATGAAGGTCTGGTGCACTGCTATGAACAGGTGGGGACTATTTTCAATCCACATTTAGTGGTCTAGGTTCACTCTCTACCTCATACATTTTTGGTTGATGTGAGGTCATAAATTTTGCCACAGCAACCTTCTGACCAAATTTGAATTAGCAAGCCTTTATACAACTTCATTATCCACTGTCTAAGCCAGACACGTGGTCTGTAGACATTCTGTGCAGGTTGCAGATCAGTGTGAGGGGAATTATGGTGTTTTCAGGGGAAGCAGTGCAGCAAATGTAAAAAAGAAAACATGTTCCTTTATTTGTGTGGCATGTTTGCCTGTTAGAGGTAATTAGCAATTGATTAGATGTGTATGTGTTTAGTCGTAACTCCTTTAGTCCAAGCAGGAATGCAGATCTGCCATAATCTTCTAAACCTGCCTGCCTGCCACAGATTCAACCAAAGGTTTTAGCACTAAAAGCTCTCACTCAAACTCCAAGTGGCATGAGGTCATGTGATTCCCTCTGCCTCCCTCCCTCCCTCCACACAGCCCTGCACCCTCCAGTGATAATCAAGCTGTGACCCTGCTATTAGCACCAACAGCAGATTAATCAGAAGCCCCTGGGCACAAGTTGTCTCTGGCTGGGCACGAATGTAGCCAAGCTTAATCAGCCTGACTGCCCTGCACGTGTTCTCCTCCCTGTGTGTAGCCGGGCCAACAGAGAACTATAGAGCTTAGAGAAGTTCAGTTGCACAAGTACTCTCTCCACTGTGGCGTGTCATGTCAAGTGTAGTGATCCTGGCTGATAGTGCTAGCTCACCTGATGAAAGTTGGTCTTAGACCATATAAAGTGGGGCTTCTTAAAACATAAGCCATGTGCCAGATCCAGATTGTATGTCACTTACTGGAGTATATAAAGACATACTCTCCTGTGTTAGCTACACAGAATTACCTTAGCTTAAATGTATTTGTCTGCATTCATTTTGTTTCAGTCACAACCATTCTAATATCATTACTATTAAGATGCCTCTCTCAGTCAGTAACATAATCCCAGTACACCTCTTGCCCCTACCACTTAGCCCTACCCCTCCATTTTGCGCTACATGCCTAGGGGTAGGGCGGAAAGAGTGCCCTGATAGAGGAGTAGAGTGAAGTGTTAGGGCTACATGGCCCTCCAAGAGGAGGACATCCTGATGAGCAGTTGGCGCCTTGCACGGCATGCTAGTTGCATGCTAGTTGCATGCTAACTAGCTAGCTAGTTAGCAACACAAAGAAGCTTTGTTTGCATGAAAATGTATATTCAGTAGGTGCATCACATCCTGACATGTCCAATGAGTGATAAAACTGTGACAATGAAACAGGAACTGAACTCGTACAAACCACAAAACCAGACAGCAAAGATGAAGATCCAGCTGTTAAGAGTTTCTCCAGAGATCAGCCTTTGGAAAAATAAAGTGATCATCCAGCAAACTGTTCGCCATCCGCTTTAAAAATATTTAAACAGGTATAAAGGACAGAATTGATTCAAATGTAGGATGCAGACAGCAGCTGTAATAATGCAGAGTACTAACTGCAAAAGAAATCTGATCTTTATTTTAACCCATCTATGAATCAACTTCATCTCAGTTTAATTTCCAAGGATAGGCCTAAACTATATTCCCTATAACTTAACTCATGTAAATGTCTGAACTGACTACACTTAAACTGCAGACACAAGTTTGCTTTTATCACTTTAATGCGCAGATCACAGGTATATCCATGGACACCATGGAAAATCTGGGGACGGCCTTCCATTCCGAAACACCTCCATTGCGAAACCCCTCCATTCTGAAACACCCCCACTCCGAAACACCGCTGTTCTGAATCAGACTTTCAAGTTCCAATTACTTCCCAATAGGGTTAGGGTTAGGGTTAGGGTCAGGATTACCCCAATAGCCTTTTCGGAATAGCGGGGTCTTTAGAAAAAATGTCTCTACAGCTATTAAAGCTGACTGACAGCTGATCCAGCTGTGATCAGCTGCAGCCGTCATCAGCAACAGATGTCGGTACTTCTCATTTCACTAACTCGCACGTGCTAATTACTAAAAAGTCTTTAAAAAACACATCCATGTCACCTCCTGGGCTCCCCTTTTGGCTTTCTAGAGCCAATGTTTGGTTTGTTTATGTAGAAATATGGCAGTGCAACATGATGGACTGGAAAAGGACCTGCTCCCTCTGTAGATATGAAGACTCATTCTAAAGTAATGAAAACACAAAGATTCTTTGATTCAGGTAATTCTACAGTAATGAAAACATAATAATACATATTGTCTGCTCTTAAATCCTACAGTGGATCTTTAAAATTCACTTATATATCAAGATAGGTTTACCTGTATAGGAGCACTATTCAGCATTAAACCATTGTATGATGTCTTCTGTGGCTCTAAAGTCTGAGAAAATAATCCTGATGATGTCATAGTGATGTCATCAGTCCTGTGTTACAAACTTGGGATGAACAAACTTGTGAGAACATAAAAATGAAATAATGCTATCAAGATGCAAGTGTTCAGCATTTTTGTAGCTTGAGCCTTCCAGGGGAAGTCAGGATATTTCAGCCTCTGCTGCAGCTAGTTTGACCATTTTCCAAGTTCAGTACAAACACTCAAACCCTGAACTGTTTTTTATGGCATTTCATCCACTTTTGTTTTAGAAAATGAGACTTAATGACATAAGAGCACTACATAATGTAATCTCAGTTTGAAATGAAGTAGATCTGTGCTGTTCAGATGACATGTAGTGGCAGCTGATTACAGCTAATTAAGCAGCTCATTCACATGTCACTGTGAATTCTGCTTCTGTCTCCCTAACACGGAACCAGACAACTTTTGGTAAAAGCCACATAATGAAGTAAAGTGGAGCGACATGTTTGTAGAGTATAATGGATTCATAGTGATGATGTAACTGTGAGTCATCCACCTAATGCGCCATGACACAGAGGCTACTAGAGGTAAACATTTCTCAGTCGCACAGTTATGGTGAATTAATCAGAGATGACATTGGAAACAACACATACTAGTGTTATAAAGCACCTGTATTACATCATGATTATACAAACAGTTTCAACCAAGCAAACTGTTTGGTGAACTAGACATTTAGAGCACGCTCAAATCAGCATGACAGCACACCAACAACAGCAACACTGTAACTGACATCAGCGACCAAGCACCTTGGTCCTGATTGCATCTCTGTTGTGCCCTAATGGCGGTAAAGCTCATGGTCTCGTGTAATAATGCTTAATTTCAAACCAGGAAGAAGGAATGCTACTTTCTTAATCCACAATCTAGGAGTTCATGAAAAACAAACAAACAAAAAAACCAAACACACATATCATAACATATCATACATATGATTGCATCATTTTGGCAACATATTACAACTGATTGCAGATTGAGGTTTTAAGGTATCACAATGAGATATCGTCACTGATAAATGATAAAAACATGTTGAAAGTGGAAATATCCAATAATAAACACATTGGTTCATTCAATTTAACTCACCATCTGTTAGTTCTCCAGGTCTTTCTATTTGACAATCTACAGTATATCCATGTTCAGTACCATTGACAGCTCCCTACTCAGACTGTAGCAGGTACCAGCAATTTCTTTTTTTTTTCAGTACTAATATATTACTAAAGCTGACAAGAAAAAACTCAAGGAACAAAGTTCAAGATCACTAACCATGTGCGTCTTCATCAGAGTCAGGACTTTTACATAAAAAATGTCACAATGGCAATCTGATGGACTAAGTTGGATGAAGTAACATGTATGTCACAAGGCATACATCAACATAAAGGCTGCACTATGATGAATTTAGCCAAAACTAATCATCAGACCAACAAACACTCTATATTTTCAATTTACTTCATCTGCATCCTCCAAATTAAAAACACTCTGCCTACAGCATGTACATAAATAGGAACTGAATGAGAGTCCAAGCTTAGCGTTTGTTCTATGCTTGGTCACTCTCTGACTCTATAAAAGAGGCAGCAAAAAAAAATAATAAATTGGAAATAGGAATAGGAAATTGATGAAAAATGTAGTACAGGAGGGAAAGTGTCCCTCGCAGTCAATTTATTAAGACTAAGACTACAAAATAAGTTTCTAAGAGAAAAAAAGTAAAATAAAATAAAATCTAAAAAAAAAAAAAAAAATAAATAATTAAGAAAAATTAGGATTTCTATTGAACTCAGGGGAGTCCTGCAGCTATTGATTTATTGTTCAGTATCAGTTTACCTGTTGGTGACACCAATGCAGCTCCAGACAAATGTATGGTGTGAAATCAGGCTGTCTTTATTAAGATAAGTAACTGTGTTTATAAGAGTGAAACTGTAATTTAGAAGGTGTGTGGTTGTATTTTTTCTGGTTAATAAGGATTTGGCTCCTCATCCCTTTCAGCTAAAATAGTAAGGAGCGAATCTCAGTGCTCTGGCTTCATGGCTCTACAGACTGAAGCTGTGCTCACACATGATCCTGCTCACATGATCTTATGGGGAAGCAGAGGTAAACAAACTGGAGATTAGCGTGGTGCAGCAACTTGTTATAGTAACACATTGCAGTGAGAAATAGTCAACACAGAATGTCTATTCTTCAGCGAGAACTGGAGTTGAGATTTTATTTTTCTTTTAACAGTAGTATGCTAGCTAACATTAGCCTTAAAGGCTAGAATGTTAACTGTGGCTTGGCAGTGCGTCAGCTGCTCCAGGATGCCTTTCTCATTGGTTATTGTGGTCAGTAAATATTAAAAAAAAAATGATATTATCAGGGTGGCCCCAATGAGTCTGTGAGCAGTTCAAGAGGCTTAAGACTGGATCTGTAAACCCATCACATTACCAGATAATCTGTGCCAAACAGCAGGTTTTACACGGGCACTGCACTAGTTTTATTAAATGGGCTAAGGAAACAATCAATTTTGTGTAATTATCACAACTTAATTTGACAACATACAGTTAGATGAAGGATGTGTCCATAGAAATGAGTCAGTTATGACTTGAAAATAATTCATGTGTGGAGTTTACATTGTATAATGCTGACCCAGGTCATGATTCAGGTAACTGTGAATCATGTTGCAGAGACTGTTGCAGGTTTGGCAAGAAACAGCTGCTAACTTTGAAACCAGATTTTAAAATAAGGCTTGTATCAAATCATCGACAATCAAGTCAGGCTAACTCAGTCATTCACATACAAAGAACAGAGCCTGCGTTTCTTAACAGTACTTTTTTTTTTAGTCACATATGATGCTGACATGTTTTGACATAAGTCAGGGTTATTTGAGTCACCAACAGAAATCCTGGTCTCTCTTTGCCTCTAAACCCTCTCTTTACTTCTTGCTCACACACTAACCATAACCCTTTCAGTGTGTTTGTGTGTCCGCCAGCTGGAGGTCTGAGGCCTCCTGCAGAGAAAAAGCTGCTGCCGGTCTACGGTGTTAGGTCAGTTGGTGGAGAGCTGCTTGCCAAACTGATCACATCAGCAGCAGCACCCTGAACTCTTCCTAATACTTTCAAGGATGTAGGGAATTTCCTTTTTCACAACTAACTGTCTTTGGTTAAATTATTAGAAAAAGTTATTAGAAAGTTATTAGAAAAAAATTCTGCTTTCTTGACTAGGAAGGAGTGCTGCAGGGATGACATATTTTTGTAGGCTAACCCAGAAAATTAGCATCACCCTGGATCCCTTGACAAAAAGCCCATGGGAATTTTCAATGGGATTTTGGATTTTGAAAAACAAGTTCTGTGGAAAACACAAGCATATGAAACTTACACATTTTTTCAGCAAGATAATCTTCACAAATAAAAGCACTTTGTGCACAATTTTTGAAGCATAAATGAAATCAATAGAAGTAGAAAGCTAACCTTAGGCTATAAACAACTACATCCCGGTCGTCAGTCACCACCATTGAGCTTCCTACTATATTTTAATATACACACTATACTATAAATTGATCAATAAATAGGTGGACTTACAATAGTTTGTGACTAGTCCACCTATAAAGACAAACTGGAGAGTAGATGAATCTCTGTGTTTGGCGTGATGATGTTTCATGTCCCCAGCAGCCTCTGTAAACTTATTTAGCCACTTGTTAACAACTGCCTTTTTACACGTAACTGCTTCAAAATTCACATGTTGAACAAAATGTAAAAATCACTTAGCTTGTGCTAACCACGGACCAAATTTCTGGCATCTAACTGATGCTCATTAAAAAAACCCATTGACTTCAAGACAAGGGAACCAATCGTGTAAAAATGCTAACTTATTTCCAGGTTTTAGGATTTATACCTGGTATAGTCAGAATAGGCAGAACAAATTAATAATAACCATTAGCTACTCAAATCCAATTATTTTAGAACCTGCTATTTAGCACCTTATTTGTCTTGATTTCCAGCAACATATTCAATGTTCACAAATGGGTAAGTTATTTTAAATACTACATTTTAACAAGTATTTTAAAGGTGCACTATGTAGTTTTGCGGAGGAAATTTTAATCAGAAGAGAAAGATTAACTGATTTTCTATGCCTCAGCAAACTAATTAAACAAACACTCTTCATTTTTCATGACCAAAAAAACTGAATAAACAAACTGACCTTAAAGGACAACACAATTTCATACTGTTTTACTTTGTTTATATTTGGCGGACCCTGCCACCTTTCAAACTTCAAACAGTGTTCTGGGACCTTATTTTCCTCTGAGAACAGCTTGTTTATTTATTTTTAGGAAAAATACATATTTCTAAGTTTGTATCATTACCTCATTAATATTGTAAATATTAACATTCTAAGTTTGAATTTTTTGAAAGTACATGGTGCCCATTTAACATTGCAATCTGAACAGCAGAAGTTTTAGATTTATGGCATTTCTACTGTCCCAGCAGTCACTCTCCTTACATTCATTCATACTTGCATTTTAAATTACAATAATCAACTGTGGGAGACCCTCATTTTCAATTATTGATGGACAATCAGAAGCAAACCAGTTCAAATAGAAATACAAACACAAAATAACAAACTATATCAGTTAAAACATTAATAGGGTGATAGTGGATGGTTATTAAGTATAAACCTGAAGTGATATAAGAGAATACAGTTTTAGGCCACATTGTAAGAGATTCAAAGAGACTGCACTAATACTTAAAGCAAGTATTTCCAAGATCAGACCTGGCATGAGGCAACTGATGAACCAGCCAGTCACTGGAGTGAATTAAAGAGGAACCATGGTTACAATGTAACATAGATGTAATAAATGGTGGTACATTTTCCAACCAGGGCTTTTAAGATGAACAGATGCCAGTAATCATCTCGTCTCTCAGGGATGCAATGGTATTGTGGCTACAACTGGTAATAAATTGCAATTTACAAACTAGATTCCTGCTGTGGTATTTAAATGTAAATTTGCCATCAAGCCAAATGTAAAGATTGACAGTAGAGATATTCAGAGATACTGCGGCACACCTTTTGATACAGGCAAAAAGTTACATCATTTTTTAAAAGCAGACAATAATCAAGTGTATCAAAAGCTTTAGACAGTATGCAGTATATTACTACAGTATATTGTGCCTCTCCAAGTATGCATAACCCTGCTGCCATTATTTTCCATGAGGAGTGTCATTGCACTCTCTCAAGTAGTCACATCAACCACGGTCCCATGCACTACCCTGACATTCAGTCAGGTTTTATTGCCAAAGGTAAATAAATTAACCCTCAATGTCCAATGACATCAAGGCTTAATTCATCATCAAATGAACATTTGACACACAAGTTATGACAGCAACATTTTCACTGTAACAATAATGATGACAGAAGCTCTGAGTCCTTTGTTAATCTGCACTTAGGGCAATAATGAGTCTTTTGGGTTTCACTCTCTGAGGTCACAGAGTGTAGACTAGGGTTGGGACACCAATGGCCAAAAGTCATTGACTGCTGAGCCCTGTAGCCTCAGGCACACACACTCACACCAATTGCAGTGAGCTACCACGCAGGGAGTTGGCCTGACCATCAGGAGCATCAGTGGCTACTTTTTTGTAATAATGGAAGACACAGAGACCAATTTCAGTTAAGAAGACTCACCCAAACCCGTCTTATTTTGAAACAATGAGTCAGAATCCTCAGTGTAATTAGTGCTGTGCATTATTGGTATCCCTATGGAACTAGTGGTTTCACAAATGCTGTTGATGAGCCTGGTGATACATCTTTTTTCGTTGTTGTTTGTTTAAGTGTTACAGTCATTGTGGACCTTGTCTAAAGTAAGTCCTGAGTGAGTCTCTTGTGGCTGTTATTTTATCTCCTTCTTCCCCTTGGATGTTGTCTTCAATTACTAAGCAGTGCAGCCATCGATCCTGGAGGCACAGTCTTCAAAGAGGAGAATCAGACAACAAAGGCATCAGAACTCCGTCCTCAGCTTGACCCTAACCTCTCAAACACCACTGTCAAAGATAAATGGAGGCTTAAAAGGTTTGCAAAGGCATGCACTAGGAATCTGCAGTCATTGCTGATGGTCAGTATCCTTTCTGACTCATTGTCAATGAGTATGAAAGGAAAAACTGCAGGAAATTAGATTAAACCACATTAGTTCTGTAAATATAGAATAGGTGAACAAAGATAGCATGACCGTATTAGTTTTCAACTAATTGCTTTGATGCCAATAGATAAATGAGAGGGTTTACCCCCTCTACAAATCTTCAGTCACCTTTACTATACAAGTAATCAGTTAGTTCCGGTTTGAGCCATTCTATGAACCCAAATCAGAGCTAAAATCATCTGGCTGAGTGAAACCTGGTTTAAACCGTAAAGATAACCACACAGAAAACATCTAAAGGGATACTTCATCAGTTTTACATATGAAGTGTTCGCTACTACCAACATGTTGTCACTCCCAGCGCATCAAATACGGCAACTTGGTCAGTGGCCTTAAACTTCACACTATGATGCTCTACCTGGCTCTAGTGGCAGTTTTACACCTGAAGGGCTCTGTGTTCAGGTTAGCATTCATACAATTGCAACATCCAGTTAGACTTTAAAAATAAAGCTTGCATATATATTATATATATTATGACATATTATGACTTTTGGACTATTATTATAGTTGTAAATACACTGGGGTGTGCTTAAGTTTGGGCAAAAAAAAACTACTTGGTTAGGTTTGGGGAAAGATCATACTTTGGGTTAAATTAACTATGTTGGTGGTGAAGTAAGTCACATCACTTTGCATAAGTGATGGAAGTGTGTCACTTGCACAATGCTTTTCTTGGACTTTATACTACTGATACTACATTATACAGTTGTATAATGTCTTCTTTGGCTCTGGGGGAGTTTTGTCAAGTCTAGCAAAATGGCTTAGAGTCACTACTTGTAGACTACAACTTTATTAACAAAAACTATATTTGCTTCAATGAAATTGTTGTGCACATGACAAATAAAGAACTTGAAACAACATTAATTTTGCGGGAGCACACTGTTCATTTGTTTACTCACAAGTTCTTGCAGGTACTTGGTTAACTTCACTAAAACCTGACTCACACTTAAAGAAGTACTTCACCGCCAGAAAGATGGCCCTTGCATAAAACTGCAACACAAAGATTTTTGAAATTGGTGCTCCATGAACAGAGAAAAGCAGAAGCGCTTTCTCTCGAAAGCCGACTTCAATCTATGTCTGTGGGTGCACGCTTGCGAAATGCAGGACAAGAATCTGCACTTGATACAACTTCAGATTGACATGTTTTGGTGAATTTTGCTGGCAAATAAGGTGGGGGGGGGGTTCTACACCCAGAACCCAACACCCAATACAAACCTGGTTGAAAATTGCTCTAAAGTTCCTCTTTAAGCTAGATTCAGGTATTCATTTGTAGTATTGTAGTTGTGATGACCCCCTCTAAGTAGGACTCCTTGAACCTGCAGGAGTCAGTCATTGTAAGACTACAGTAGGTGATGGCCGTCTGCCAGTTTTTTGTTTAGATTACTTAAGCTCCTTTTAGTTCTTTTTAACTATAAAAAGCTAAATCATTTAAGGTACAAATTTCTCTAACTTTTCTTTTGACCTTTTAAATGGGCCCTTTAGTTGAAAGGTTGCACTTTAAGTTCTGTAATTTGTTGGTTGTTTCTTTTTGTCAGATGTGAACAGTATTTCCTCACCTTTCCAACATACTGTGGATCAGATCCCATGTACTCCTCAAGGACAAAGAACTGGTTCCACACCCATCCTCTTTTAATACGCTGGATTCTCAACCTCCCATGTCTCCTTAGCCTTGTCCTGTCCTCCGATGATGTCACTTGCTCCAACGGTGCCTTCACAGTCATACCTCCAGCCTCTCCCCGGGCTGACATTCCTCCAGCCTTAGTTCTGCTCTGGAGCTGAGCCTGTGAGGGGACTTGGAAGCTGTAGTCCAACAGGAAACAGGAGCCCACCAGAAACAGAGTGACATATTCCCTTGTGATCATCAGGGAGTGTCGTTGCTAAAAAAGGTAGTAAAATGTTCAAAAGGCTGGCTATATCCAGGTTGGAAATGGACATGCATCCAAAGCTGGATTTGCCCTGCAGGTGAGCATTGGACAAATTGTTAAAGTTCCAGTATGATCTGAGATGATTAGAGGAACATCTGCTAATGCACTGTTCTCACTTAAGTATGAGAGTTGATGATGATCATTGTGTTGCTAAGGGAGTCACTGAATACTTTGATTTGATGTTCTTTTTCTAAGGGTTTGTGTTAAGAGTAAAAAGTCTTTGGTCTGGTTTTGTGATATCAAGGTGATATTTGGAGGGTGACCACAAAGATGACCACCTCTTCAGCTCTTCTCTGTCAGTCCTCCGCTTGGACACCTAGAGGAAAAGACGAAGATAAAAATGTTGGACATCAAAGTTTATTCTTGACTTTGGGTAAGTTGTGATATACTTGGATGAAATCTCCCCAATGTCTAATATCCTGTGGCATCCCACAAGGGTGTTGCCTCATACCATTGATGTTTCTTATATGCACAAACAATCTTCCTTGAGTGTTAACTCTGTACTTTATGTTTGCGGAGTAACAGAATCACAAACTGAATTGCACAAATATTTGTCAAATGACTTTAGATGTGTCATCAGATGGGTGGAAAATAATACATTCGAATTCAATATTAATGAAACAAAAAATATTATTGTATGTACAGCAAGAAAGAGAATGCAGTTGGAGCCATGGTACTTGACATATGGCACATGTTTAGAGAGACTATATAAGTTAAATAATTGGGAGTTAAAATACAAACTCTCATGCATAACTCATATCACAGATTTTTCGAAAAGAGAATATGAAAATGGCAGGAATGGTTGGATGAATTGCAAAGTTTTTATTGCAAGCCATTGTCACAATATTATGTCATCGTCTAATCTACAGTCACATTAATTATTGCTGTGCAGTGTGGGGCAACGCAGCTTAGAGAAATCCAAAGAGACTGTATATCACACTAAACAAGGCAGCAAGAACGCTCTGAGGGTGTGGGAAAGAGCAAGGACTTTTTGAGCTACATAATATAATAGCCCACAGTAGTAGAGCATGTGAGACAACATGCCACTGCAATTATAGAAAAAATTCAAGCCAGGGTAATATTAAAGACAAGCTGTTACGAGTACATGATAAACATCAAGTTATTATATAGACTAAGAGATAAAAATCATTATGTGCTATCAAATGTAAAAACTGAAATGGGGAAACAGACTTTTATTTTCAGAAGTATTAAATTATGGAATTCATCACAATAAGTCACTTAAGAAGAGTACTGCTGTTGTACTGCTGATTCAGGGTTGCTAGCATCCTGAAAAACCTGTCAAACACTTGGCCAATTTTCCAGTGATGTAGAACACAGGGAAAATGAGAGAAAAAGCCAAATGTCCTGTAAAATCTTGAGATGTCCTGGACAATTATTTAAACAATTTCCCATATTCCTATCAGAACTCCCCAAAACGGATGACCTTGTCATCTGGAAGGGCTAAGTTATGTTAAGGATCATAGTAACATCTAAATGGTAATGTTTATCAATGAGTATTAGGAACAGGGTTAGGGTTAAACTTCAAATAATGTAAGTTACATTATTCTTCAAATATAAACGTTAGTCACTGCTGGCTGGTAACTGTGATGATTTTTATTCGGTTTATAGATTAGCTTTCTTCCCATCTTGTTGAATAATGTTATATTGATGATACATTTATATTATATTGATATTGATTAGCATGTTTGGTTCAGTTGCTAACGTTGTTCTTCCTCGCTTGTTTTGCCTGCAAATGTTTGTGATTCAACTCTGGCTAGGAGCAATGGTTTCAAATCTGTGTTGGGCATTGTTGAGAGAGTTTGAGAATAATGGATGGAATGCTGGGGTTAAAACCATAAGTGGCAGCCCAACTGTATGCGAGTCAAACTCTGGCTAAATACTAACAATACTTTTTTTTTACTTTGCTAGGATTGTCTCTTCAAATGCAATGCTGCTGTTTTGGTTAAATGGCCCGTAACATGACAAATGTTTAACTTTTGCAGTAGTGTCTCTTCGTGAGTGTTTATCCTCGTTAAGACTCTATTCAAAATTACTATTAAAGGATCTAAAGTACTTTGTGATAAACTGATAAGAGTCAGTAGCACTTCTAGAGGAGTAGATGTTCATTTATACTTAAAACAAGTTCATTGAGGTGAGAATTGATGTATCAATCAAATTTATGACCCATTTATTAACCAAAATCATTTAGGTTATTAACTGCCATTTCGAGCCATTTGCTATTGTTACTATCGATTCGAGTTGAAAGTGTAAGATTTTGGTTCAGCCCTAAAGAAGAGTCTTCTCTGGGAGGTTCGTCATCTGCGCAAAGTAAGGGGATAGGTACCTAGCATAATTTGTCTTATCATAGGCAAAGCATCATGGGGTCATGTTTCTTAATACATGCAGTTGCTACTCTCAGTCACCCTCACAAGAGACATGCAGAAGGCCAAGTTCTACTTCTTCTACCATGTGGAGAGCTCTCCGTTGTTGTGATGGAGATGTTCCAGCAAGTCTGTCCACAGGGTTATCACCTCAAGTAAGAGTGGACTTTGCACCAGACTGTTCAACTTCTCTTGGTTCCAGTCAGTGGCTATATCGCTATTATTGAGCACGGTGGATGACATTGTGATCAGTTTGTGTACAGTAAGGAGGATTTTAAAATACATGGGGCTGTCCAGAGGAAAGAATCAGTCCACCTCCCAATGGAGGTAGCTCATTTCTCAATGATCAGCTGGAGGCACCATGGATAGAAACAACCCAGCACAGCTACTGACAGTCCTATCTTTCTACATGGAGTTTGCCTTTGATAGTGATCAATAATGAATAGAGATGATGACAACAACTCTGTTTGATGGGGGTGTGGGTGGGTGAAATAATTATTACATATTAAGTCTACTGACTGTTTTTTGTAACTGCAGTGTGCACTCTTCACAGCAGATGTCATTCAATTTCACAACAAAACATGTACTATGTGGTGACAATATATATATATATATATATATATATATATATATATATATATATATATATATACATATATATATATATATACATATATATATATATATATATATATATATATACATATATATATACATATATATATATATACAGGTTATATATTAATAACATAACCTGCAATGAACTCCAGCATCAGAAACATCAAGTGCATCGCTGCACTCAGAGTATCCTCTGTAGTCCTGTTTATGAATACAGATTTTAGTTTTGCTGTTTAAATGAGCCATGATGTTTGCTACACTTCAGCCAGGAATAAGATGGGCCCCAAACTCCATCTAGAAAGATATGACTGTCAGTTGCTGTGCTGGGTTGCTTGTATACATGGCACCCCCAGCTGATCAATGAGAAGAGGGCAAAATCCGTATTGCCCTTGGTTTACAAATCTGTTCGCACGGATTTCCACATCCAGTATTTTTTTCTATCATGTGACCCCAGAGGAGCTCCATAGATATTGACTGAGTCAATGAGGGGCTAAAACAGCGTGGTCTGATTTTTATTATTGTTGTTGTTATTTTGAGTAAGGCAGGTGCCAGGTACTTTTGCTGGCTCTTTATTTATATATCTTTTTTACTAGCCTTGTTTTTATTTCTTTTGGAGAAAGAAACAGGAGAGAAAGTAAGAGAGAAATGATGAAGCTTAGGTTTTAAATGCCCAAACCATAATTGTTGGTGAATGGTTATAGTCATAAACTGAATTGGTATGCATCTGCAGGTTGCATTATTCTCTGATCAACTAAGCATTTATGATTTCATAGTTATAGCCATAGACTCTACTTTTTTAAATTAGACCCCCACGGAGAGTAACATATTAGTGTAGGAGCGCAATCCCTGTCTGTCATACCAGCTAGATCATCAGTGAAAACGTCCTGAAAAAGTCGTGGAAAATGATCTCTAGAAGAGAGAGGGGAGCATGTGATCGTAAAATGTAGCTTTTGTAATGTTGGTACGGTGTCGACTTTTGGTAGGCTATTAAATGTGAACATTATGAATAGGTGTGTATACAGTATATAGGTATATTAGAGTATATGTGAAAATGTATAGGTTAAACATGTATATGTATGCTTGTATGGATATATGTTTATGTCAACAATTACGTGCTGAAATATTGAGGAATCATTGTATTCGTAAATATTAATTAGGAGTCTTTGAAGATTAGCCAACAAGCTAAAAGAGATCCAAATCAAATTAAGCAAAGTTTCAAACTTTGGCACCGTTTAAAACTTTTTTTTCTTAAATCACAATCAAGTTGACGCGGTGAACTGTCATCTGCACACATTGCTGGGCTTTTTTTTCTTCTTTTTTTTTTTTTTACTTTGCTTGCGTTATATTTTAGTACAGAAAAACTGCATTTTTGGCTTCATTGTCATATATACAGTAAACAGATGTCAATCAGAACTTTTCCCTCACAAATGTTATGAGTAGCAAACGTGGACCTGCTTTCATGGACTTGGAAATGGATGGAAACACTTGAAGTCAACTTGATGCACGTCTGCTTTTTTCATATTATTGTAATTCATGCAAGACATCAGAGAGGTGATGTAAAGTGTTTGCTCAGTTACTCAGTTATCACTGGAAACATTGACACCAACACATCAGGCCAAGGACCAAGCATCAAATCAGATCAGAGGGCTCTAATTAGAAAAAAGGCTTTAGCAGGCAAGGTTGGCAGCCTTGATGGATTAGTTTGAGAGCTGATGCATGACTGCACGTGCAGAAGTTGCTTGCGTAGCTTACGTAGAGCACTTATTGAAAGCCTCATGTGTAATTGTAACAGAACAGATTGCCTTGTTTTATATTGCATTGTACCAGAGTGTTAAAACTCCACTCTTTTATTTAGCTTTTCTTCTCCACAGTACAGACCATCCCTCACATCTACTTCAAAATAGGGCAACACTGACATGCCATCACTCATCAAATAAGGACAGAATGAGTTCTCTCATTTGTCAACATGATCTTAAGTACTGTAGGTTTGACTGTTGTTTACTGTTATTCAGTGGCTCCACAATTCACCTGAAGACATATTTAATAAACATCTCAGAATAATTTAATACATTTTGAAATACCCAAAAGCATAATATTGTCTGGATTGAAGGTAGGATTGGACTACCAAATCTGGATCAAAATCTTCAAGATCAGAAATATTTGGATCTGCTTTGAAATACCCAATTTTTTGATCAGGTCATAATTTATTCTAGTCCAGCCAATATAATTTTATGAAATCATTTTGAAATAAAAATTAAAATAATGCCCCCTGAGGATCAATAAAGGGATATTTATAAACAAATTCAGTGTACACATACTTACACAAAAATGACATTGACTGTATGTTTCTGACAATGCTGTGCGAATGTTTGTATTTCCTTTTGCAACCAAATTGTATGTCTTGGAGGGAATGTAATTTCCAAAAACATCAATATCAGACACTTTTGTGAAACCCCAGATAATGATCCCTTTTTTCTGTTTGTTTTTATGTCCAATGCCATCATTCAGAATTCTTGTTTTCAATGATATCAGTTCATGGCAACATGGTGTTCATGGTGTAGTAAAGGTTAGGGCAAGATTAACAACATAAAGACCCATCCACTGACCCAATCTATGTACTTTGAGCATTCTGTGTGTCTTTGCCGTGTTGTCCACAGTCAAATACAATTCAAAGTGTTGTTTTTAAACGCACATTCGAACTTAACAGCTCATGAATCAGGGCAATGAATCATTAACTTTAAGAGCATAGCAGGCCCTGACCATTGAGGTCAGCTCTGCCTCTGTACAGTCTAAATTTGCTGCAGGCTGTAGTTGTGCTTGACTCGATTTATAGTGAATCTCCTCTCAGCTGTAGCAGAAATTCTACACTTGAGGAGGTAGGTGTTGTGAAGCTGCTCTGTTTCTATCATTCATCTGTCTGAAACTATCACATTGAGGATATATTACTGATTGTCTGGTGATTGCCTGGTGATGTACAAGCAATATAAACTTGGATTGACAAGGAAGGAAGATTCAAATTCACTAATACAGATAGAGCTGCCATGAAGAATAATACTATGTTTTCCAAATATCCACTGTCATCTTTAGGTCATGAGGGACATTTCAGTGCTCCACTGTCCTGTACACCATCACATGACCAGTCTGTCATGGATCATTACTCCCTGAAACAAGAAAAATTTGGGAGAGGCTTCTGTGTGTATAAGTATGAGTTTGGATGTGTCTGTGTGTGGACTGGTCTTCAGAGAGTCACATAATCTGACATTATTTAAATCATTTTGAATGGAAAATGTAAGTGGAGTGGTACTTCAGACTTGCACCTACTAGCAGATGTCTATGACCTGGAACTTTTGGGCACATTGTACTATAGGCTACACAACATTACTGTCATGCAAATATTTTTACTACGGCAAGATACTCAAGATACTGTAGTTTTTTGTGGGTGTTCCCATGAAATCTTTATAGACAAAATCAATGTGATGTCACGCTAAGAACAACAGTCACTTCCTGTTAGACAACTGGTGGCTGATTTGCGTTGCAGCGATACTAGAAATCAGCAAACTTGTTTATTTCTGTTGGCACTTTCAGTTGCGACTGTAACGTTAAAGGATATGCAGTTACAGACATTTCTTCTTTCAGTGGACGCCATTGCCGTGGTGTTAAAGGTGCCTCGACATGGCAGAAAAGCAGGGGGGGACTTTTATTTTATCCAGCTGATTTTGCATTAGCTTCAGTGTGCACCACCAACCACCAGGTGGCACATGTGAGCAGTCCAGACTACAGTGAACTAAGGCTGGTGCGACGCAGAGATGTTATCAATTACGTAAATACATTGATTTACGTAACGTGTCGACGTGGAGGATGTAAGCAGTACAGCCGCCATGCTCGAGCACTTGAAACGGAGGCATTCTGGGGCAATTATTCAAGACGGCCGCAGGAGCAAGACGCCCACTGATCAGTTTGCCGAAAGACTAAGCTGCTATGTTGTTGTGCTACTGGCATGCTGGTCCTACAAGTGATTGTTTGTCCTCATCGATGGACTAAAAATAACAGTAAACAACCAGGATGAGGCAGATCATTGCTGTGTTTTAAACTAGGGGACAAGACCAAACCGAAGTGAAAGTGAATCTTAACGCTACACAGAGAAATGTCTGTCGTGTTCCCTCTGTAGTATTTATCCATGCTAAATAGCATGCCCTCCTGAACCCCAGCTTACGTGACTGGCCACCGCAACCTGTAAAAAGTCCTGTTTACTTTTTGTCCCCACCCAAATGTAATATACATTAAGATTACACAAATTACCAGTTAAAACTGGCTAATTTCTTTTGGGGAATAATGCCCTGCAGTTCATACTTTGTCATATTTGTTTGTGACCAGGACTGAAGATGATTGAATAAAATATTGAAATATAAAAGACAAGCTTTAAAATGTTATTTTGCGTAAATTCCTTGTTATATGAATCTAGTAATAAAAAAATAATAGATTAATCTAAAAAATAATCAATAGATTAATCGATTAATAGAAAAAATTAATCAATAGATGAATCGCTAAAAATAATAATCATTACACATCAGGGCCCTGAGGTTCTCTCTCCTCCCTCTGGAACCAGACATGCTGTGTTATTTCCTCATTGACTCAGTCCGTATCAAAGTGTGTGTCAAAGCACATTAATAAGCGGTTTACTGTGTGTCAGAATGAAAATCCTGGTTGGGTATTAGTTTGTTACTTAGGACTATCTAAAGTTAGGGTTAGTTTATTGCACATAATGCTTACTGTTTCAAGATTTCAATGTCCTTTTATTGCTCAACAACCTGCAAAGGCCCCTCCACAAGGTGCATTGTCACACTGAGAGCAAGAGCTTTTGTAACACTACAAATTTGGTGTTTTGTTATCTTTTAAAGCCATTCCTCTGTGGTGAGCTTGAATAGCAGGTACAGTAGAGATGTGAAAATTAAACAGTAATAAATGTGTGCACGGCTGACTAATCTAACAAGGCACTGAATAAAGAAAGCTACGTTTGGAGGAGCCAGGGATCAAACTTCCGGTGCTGCACTCTGCAGACAAGCAGCTGTACAGGGCCATCCACACCAAGATCAATAACTAGGCTAAAACAATAACAATGTAAACAGCGGCACCAAGAACACACTGTGAAACTGTGTCAGCAGCTTAAGGAAATTAATATTGATGACCTTAAAATTGCATTTACAAAACATGTAGGGCCTACTTATACACATTTAAATGACCTCTTAGTATTTTTATTCATCAGTTAGTTACTATAATAATGACAGAAAAACAAAAAAAATAAAGAAATTGACTTTAACATATGGCAACAATTACAGTATTCTAAATTATCCCAAAGAATTATTCATTCCAATATATCAAAAGGTATTATTTTCTATAGGTTTACTAACTACTAAAATCATGCATACTGTGCTGAATACAAGGGATCTTCATTGTATTTACAATGTAGCCTCGTTCTGCACTCTACAGTATTCACATACCATCAGCCCATTTTGTGACGCGATGTCTACCATTGCTATGACAACAAGTGGCAGCTGCTGTTAGCACATATTAGCTAGTTTAGCCCCATCGCCTGAAGAACAATAATCCATACAATTACAATTTGGTGTATTTGTACAAAATCAACAACAGCTACCAACAGTCATAGTCCTTACAACCTTAACTAACTTGTTGTCTTGTTGTGACTTAATTTCTGTTTGGTTGCCCGACCTTTCAATTCTGTTTGCACCTGACATGGGCTTTTCTTCATGTACTCTCTCCACCCCACCAGTGTCTAGACTCCATCAGGGGGTTTCCTATTCTACGCACAACATCATCACCTCCCCAAAAATATTCTTCATCACGATGGAGTCAAACCACCTCTCTTTGTACACATGGCAATAAATCTTGTTCACTCAAAGAAATTACTAGTCTTTTCTTAAAAGTAAGAAAAAATCAGTCATGTTATCAGTGTAGTTTAGGCTGGCTTCACTGACTTTATTCCTAACTTCAAAATAGTAGGTGTGTTTCTAGCACATTAAAATATGTTGTTGAATTATAAAGCCCCATGTTATTATTGCAAACTACCTCATGAAATCCCACAAACTTGAACCACCTAAACAGTCTGGAGAGGCTGATGTACTGTAGATACTGCAGAGCAGCCTGAGTGGATAGTTTGTTCACTAAAGTGCACTGATACAGTATGAATGTAGCTGAGAATAAAAAAAATGTGAATGAGCTGCTTGGAATTTTTATGGTGAAAACTGTCAGCCAAATGGACAGGTGTCTCATGTAATATTCCATGCACCACTTAACACTAACTAGCTTATTAATGACCCTGTCAATCACACATCAAGGGCGACACCCACAGAAGAGCAGAGCGGTATTCCATATTTGGAACTTTCCCTTCTCCTGAGTATTTGAACCAGAAAATAATAATGAAAACATTACAGACACAGCAGGAAGGATGTCCTTTTTTTGTTCATTTTTTTTTCTGTTTTCTAATATTACTTTAATGTAGTAATGATTTATGTTACCATGCAACACATGAAGCTGACCCTTTGGACCCATCACTCATTCTTTCTCCAATCACACACTCTTTACCCACTGCTAGTATCCACGTATTATCACACTCTTTTGTGGTGTGACACATCACAGAATGACCTCAGGTGCAGCTCTTGGCTGTTTGATTGTGTATCACAATTAAAATGAGAGGAGAGTCCAATACAATCCTTCAAATGTTTAAAGTATGATACAGGTGATATAGAAATTACAGGATGGGTTATTATACAAAAACTGTGAGAGCTCAATTACTACACCAGTGGCAATGAGATCATAACCACACTGAATTGTTATTCATATTATTATGTTGTAATTGGTCATTGTAATTGTAGCCGATCCCAGCCGACATTGGGTAAGCAACAACCTCGCCCAATGCCTGATTAAGACACCACATCCAAATTTCTCAGTTGAAAAAGCCAGCATTGCAAATCCTGGTGAAATATGGTCTAAATGTGAAGATCTTCAAATAGTCGCTGAAAAAAAAAAGGTCTCAACCAGTTTTGAACGTCTTTTTCACTGGTGATCATAAACTTATTTTTAAACGTCTTTTAAACGCAAAAATGCTCACAAGTTGTTTTGTCTGTAAGTCACCTATCAAAAACTGCATCAATCTAATGTACAATATTTCAGGCTCTGCCTCAGGGGTTTTACGCTCTGTACAGCGTATGACGCTCTCACTCCTTAGCCCCAGATTCCACAAGGTATGTCTGTGTCGTGTTCTGACTGCATCAAGGCCGCCACAGTTGATCCTGGCCATTCTAGACTAGCTTGCTGTTCCATCAGGCATGGCACAGCTCGTTTCAGCAACGTCCCAGAAGTGGCTCTCGGCTCTGCACCGGGAAGAATACACGCCAAGTGTATTTTTGACAGAAGTGGACAGAAGTTGCATCAAGCTACACAGAGCACAATGCTCTGCTTCTGAAATGGTCCCAGTGAGATATGAAGGCATGTAGAGGACAGAGCAAAATATCGCTGCACATGCAGGTAACAGAGCGGTGCCCTGAGGAATCAAGGTGTCAGACTCTATCCTAAACAGTAGGTTTCTGTAAAGATAAGTGCACTTTAAAGATAAGGCTGGGGATATTTTGTATTTTTGTTTCTGTCAGCACATCCCTAAAAAAGAACCAAACCAACTTCCTGACATTGTATGTAATAGGGAATTTGAACGACTTCATCTGTTGGTCCCAACAAATTGAATCAAATTAAACAAAAGTGTGTGCATTAATGGTAATGGTGGAACATTATCATGTTCCCAGTGAGACAGTGATGATGTACTTCTTTATGTTTTTGTTTTTGCACAACAACAGAGCTCTATGGCACAGAGGACGAAGATACTGCATTTCAGGCCTTGGATAAAACAAACAATACTTATTAGGAGGATACATTTACTGTTAGTTTGGCTCTGCACAGGGGACTTTTACCAATGAGAATTTACAATCAATGTTTTGGACAAAACTGAAATTGAATCTCAAGTGTTCCTCCTTTCTTGTGAGACACTCACAGCAGAGCGTACTAATCAGGAGTTCTTTTTCATGATTGACTCACTTCATGAGGACTGCTGTGATAAGCCACCCACTGGCAGACTGTGTTTCATCTCAAGCCACCCTCATTTTCTGGTCTCCCTGTTTCACCATTTTCTTTCTCCCAGAAAAATAGCTACAAGTGTTTAAACTGATGTCGGAAAATGTTGATGAAATCCAGCTTGTGTGCTAAAGCATACAGTAGATTGTAATTTCCTTCATTTGAACTTTCTGATAAAGATATACAAGCAATTTGTTCAGAACAATTTAACAGTGTAGCTGCGGCAAGCTCAATGCTCTAAGTGTCCCATAATTAATTAAAAGCTTCCCACAGACACACTCATTAAACATAAACACATCAATGAACTTTACACACACTTCATATGTGTAATGTGTGGGTAAGTATGAATGAACATAAAGTGTAAAGATTATCTGAATGTATGAAAGTGATCTCAATAGTGTGTATGAGGAGACCTCAGTGAAGTATGTTGACACAAAGGCTTTGTTTGGCAAATGGCAGTTTGCCCCTTCAATATGCACCCCTCTGTTGTTATGACAATGCAAAATTTCTTTATAAAAACTGTGGTGTTGTGTGTAAAGGCCTGGTTTTACATTGCCCTCCTAAGGCCCAGCCGGGCAGAACACCTAAGGAGGGTATTTAAAGTCAATATTATAGTCAACTACTTTATACACACTGAGGGACCCAAAAAAGTTACATATGACAGACATTCAACTTCAGCATCTTAACTAATTTAGACATTGTAAGTACCATTTAAGTATCTCACAAAACTATTAACACTTAAAAAGGGAACAATTTATAAATGTATAAATGTATCTATATATAAAAATATAAGTATGATGCCTCTAGATAAAGACCATTACTTTTTTAAAATTATGATCTAATAGATTTATTCATTCACAATATACAGTAATTCACACATAAAATCCTGTGTGTACTAGCGAAAAACAATGTGTGTATGTTTGTGTGTGTGTGAGTAGTGTTGTAGTAGTAGCGGTATCCAGTCCAGTTCCACTGCAGTGATCTTTAAAGACCCAGACAGCGTCACAGTGATTCAGGCTCAGCAGCCACCTACCAGGCCACAGCAGCAATTTATAACTTTTTAGCTAAGACACGGGATAAAGGAGAATGTTATGTGTGTGTGTGTGTGTGAGAGAGCGTATAAAAGACATACTGTTCTTCCCTGAATTTGCAGATGCACTCTGTTTGCTGCATATTTTATTCCATGCTATATTTAGTTTGTGCACACAATTCAGCACATATTCCATACTGTGTTCCCACAACAACACATTAAAATAAAACAAGACCAGCAACTTGCAGCAAAAGTAGATTATATTGCATATAAAACAGGAAGTGCTGTCACATGTTTGGCATGTCATACAACAGGTACTAGAGGACATACCTGGTGGTTAAACAAATACCTGCTTTAAAGGAAAAGTTCACCCAAAAATTCAAACTCAGCACTGAGATCCCAGATTGATTTGTTATAGTACAAATATGTTTGTAAGATGTTATTTACACCAAGCCAGAATCTTGCTTAAGCTGCTAAGCTAAAACCAGCTCCTTTGAGATAGAATAAAAATGACTGCATATTGTAGCTAAGTATCTATTTAGCTGATGTCTGGTGGGTTGCGAAAGACACTTTTTTTCTTCTCATTTTCTTCTTTACATCTGTCAGAACTCATCTTTCAGTAGCTGTACAGCATATTCATTATCCATTATTTTGAGCCTGTTTGAGAAACATGGCTATGAAGCCTGTTGGAGTTTTGATGATACAATCGTTACAGATAACATGAATATGGCTACCGGACATTCAGTCTCAACAGCCAAATACAGATCAGTATATAATATGAGATTACTATGTTATTACAAAATATCCAACAATCACAGTTGGTCAAGTTCAAAAAGTTCTTGTCAAAACCGATCTGTAAACTCCTATGTCCAACTACAACAGGCATACAGGTCTCATGTGCTACCAAGGTGAACTGATGAATGGAAAGGGACTGGAAAGTCTTAATAAATATTTTTTTAAAAGTCCTAAAATATAAATAAAAACAGACAAAAGGCCAAAGAGTATACCGAGGCTCAAATTTGAAACGGCTACTCTTGTTTATTTCTCCTATGAAATAAGATAACCCTTCAAGACCCTCATCCATCATCAGTTGTCGTTGATGGAGTTTATGTAAACAGACGCTACCGGACATCTCTAATATGCTGTCTTCAGCTGTGGTGATTTCTCTTGCGTTACCATGGCAATCCTGGTATTATCACAATGAAAAGCATCGACATGCACAATTAATTCACAACTTCATGCTTTCAATCAAGTCATCAAATAAAAAATAACACTGCTTCATTATATGGCCACTAGCAATGCTCAATAGGTTAACATTAGCAACCTGTGCTCCTACCCTGCCAGTCTGCACCGATAATAGAGGAGCAGTACCAGGTGAAGCAACTTCACTGCTGGACTTTAGTTAAATTTCCGGAGTCATAAACCATCAAAGTGGGCAATGCAACATTGAAATACATCAAAATGTTGGATTATCATGCACAGATCAGCAATAACAATGTAGCCTTATGGTAGCTAGCTAACTAGTTAGCTACCAAGACATCATCAAAAACTAGCACCAATTGTTTTATGCTTCTTATAAAAGGACTAAAGATAAAGGACTCATATATTGAAACCGTTGCCACAGAGCAAAATGGATTGTGGTATCACGATACTGCAAATATCAATATCAAGTTGATACCATGGGGAAAATTTAAAAAAAAACACAAATAGAACAAGGCTTTTGTGTGTGTGTGTGTTTATTTAGTACCACAGCATCTAATTTACTTTACCTCTGACCAAAAGTATTTTCCTATTAACTGAAACGCTGCTGTCTGGGCAACACACTTATCAATCACAGGTTAGAGGGCAATTTAGTTTAAAGGAGATAAATCATGCAAATTTTCAGGGTCATGATTTCATTTTGGGTTACTACTAGTTTATATGTCTTAGTGCTCCATAAACACATCCGTTTTCTTATACTGTCCAGTGCTGCAGCACTGTATTCCCCCTCTGTCTGAGATGCTCTGTTTTGGCTCCTGTCCTTTTCAGGCCACCCCACCCAAAAGCCCAGTCTTGCTTTGATTGGTCAGCTCACGAACGCCTGACCCAGCACCGCTAACAACAATTAAATTTGCTGTGTTAGCACCTTTCATTTGCACAGGGATACACGCTTGTATCCTTTCCCTTTCCTACACATTTGCCTAAAATGCGAAACATTTCATAACAGCACTCCTGTTGTATTCTTTGTCAAGCAAAACCGGTTGCAGAGGTTCTGCACTTGTCATCTTTAATGAGCTAACACCTAAGTCAGAAAGAGCAAGTGAGACGAGTGACAATGTGACAATAGCCCTTTTCAGACAGAGATTCCGCAATATTACCACATCGAAGGCTTGCCTCTACACACCGCCTTTGTATTTTCACATCGAACCAAGCAGCGCCGTCATAAAGCTTCCCCAGTGTGGTTCTTCATACAGCATGCGTATGGTTTGTTGTGGAACCATTAGAGGCGTGACGGTACACATCATAATGTAGAGATCTGTGGGGGGTTTTTGTAGTGTGGTTCCGCCCAGTTTCCACCTCTATATCTAAAAATATGTCCGCCAACTGTTTATAATGATGTGGATGCTGTTATAATGTGTTGTGATTGAGACATGACCCACCATCATTGTGGAAAGTGACAAAGAGATGTTTTTTGCTCTAAATTACATCACATGATCGGCATCACTAAGTAGTAGACCCTGTCTGGCTCTCACTTGCAGAGAGAGATGCTGTTTTCTGAGGGGAAGTTCATTGATGACTTGGTAGGTTGGGCCTACTGTCGCGGTGACTTTTCCTCATTAAATTTGGTGATTTTTTTCTATAGAAGTTGCCAACGACAGTAACTACAACCATACAATAGTGGAAGGTGACAAAGACATGGTGAGTTTAAGATTTTTGCTTGAAATCACGTCACATAGTCATTGCCAGTCAACTGCGAGAGCCACCCGGCGTAACACTCCTGTCCTGTGCTGCCGGTTCACCCTTTCACACAAGCGTTGTCTCGCCTCTATTGCAGCTCTGTTACTACCTCCACTGGCAGATCAGAGGCTGAACGAAACTGTCCCCCCATTCTGCCTCGATAACTTTCATACAGAGGGCGAGGCATAATATTGGCGTAATATTCCCTCCTTAAAAAGTCAGCATGAATGGAGCTCATAGCACTGTGAGTGAGTGGGAGGAGGTGCGAATATGGGCACTGCAGCAGTGTGTGCATTTTAACTTGCTGTTTGAGAGAAGAGAGTGCAAGAAAGCTGGTACAGGTGCCAATATGGCAGAAGATTAGTATTGAAACTGTTTCAGAAATTCAGAATCTTTATGTATTGAAAATATGCTGCATTTGACCACGCATGTCTTTTTTTTCACAAGTAACCACAGAAATTAGACATTTTCAGCACTTGAAGCATAAAAATAATCATTTTGGCAATGCTGGTGATTCAACTGATTACTTCCCTGAAAGCACAGACCATGTTAGGAAACCAGTCTATTTCTAATCTGCAAGAGATGAAACAAAAATTGCTGTTGACACAAACATACAGCGTTTACAATGATAATAATGAAGTCAGTGGTAGGCCTGGTCAAACAGAAAATTTTAAGTAGCTGTGAAGCTGGTTTATAATAATTGTTCAATGTTCTGGACAGGAAATAGATTTATTATTATATTATTATTTTTATTATTAGATTATTATTATAAGTATGTTGCAATGCGTTACCAAACATTTATTAATAAACAAGATATGGGTACCTAACAGGTGGAGTTATACTTTTTACATATTTATCTATTTTTTTTTACATTGTACCTTTTCCAATGTTTTCATAGGCACCAGTTCATGACAGAAAAATGTGAACCTATCCTTCAACATGCCAGTAAATAACACTGTCATTGTGGAATGACTGTTAGTCCATGAGCATCAGGCCTGCTGATGAAACTTACATGTGCTCACTCTATCTTTAAATGTAAGAATTACATTTGATGCATTACACTAATAACATACTTACTCATTAATAATTAATAATGACAATAAAGTCACTGAACAGGAGTGAGAGCAGAACATGTAGAGGGAAGGATAGGGGGAGAGAGGGAGACAGCAGGAGAGAGGAGTGGAAACCGGTGTAAATCCCAGAACCCAGAAGTCATCAATCTTCCACTGAGGTGGAACAAGGCGAGCTGGCCCACTTGGAGCCACACTGAAACTCTCCATGCTGTCAATGTATTACTCTCATTCATTTCCATCTGCACCAGCACTCCCTTCACCGTACCAAGAGCAATCTGACAGGAAATATAGATAGAATTGTTTTATTTATTTATTTACTTATCCATGGTCTACTCATTCATAATGTTGCAGTCTTGATTTACAATGGATTGTTCAGGCCTTCACTCTGAAGGCTTGGAAGTTCCTGACTGGACAAAACACTTGTACGCACAGTATGTATTCAGGCCCACAGTCTGAATTTAATGTATCCTGCTTTATTTAATCCATATTAGATGGCTGCTGAAGTTAATCTGAGGCAAATTAATTGCTCGACTATTGAACTTCACAGCATGTCGAAGCAGAAATAAAGCTATGAAGTCCAGGATCTCTCCAAGAACCTGAAACGTGCGATTATCAACAGGAACCCGCTAAAATTGAAAATTAAATTGATTTATCATTATTTGACACAGCGTCAGGTAAATAAAAAACAAAAGAACAACACACTAAGAACTTTTATTTCTAACTATATCATTTTTTATATAGTATAATGTGAAAAGTTTCACATTAAAAGGTGATAACTTATATTGTTATAATGTGAAAAGTTTCATGTTAAAGCTTTTTTGGTGCTGAATGTTAAAAACAAAATAAACAGACAACAAACTCCCCAGCCCCATGGTGATGTCATTAACCTGATGACATCTGTGTTGTCCAGATGCATGCCAAAACTAGCCTCCAAAGATGGGGTTTCCTGTAATTACCAAGAAAAGTGTTGGGAGCTCTGGATTTGACAATAGACCAAAAAAACAATTACATGACAATGACAATAACCCACGTGTCATTGTAACAGGCATACCATCTTATTGAACGCATGGAGGGTGTTGGGGTCCTCTTTGAATAAATGTGGAAGGAGTAACATAGTTAGACTCTCTTGCAGACAGATTTACATATATCATAAAAACAATGACAGAGATTGTAGCCAGAAATTGTCGATGTAATTGCTTATTATTGATAGGCATTAATATAAGCTCTGCACATGAGGAAAAGGTCTTGTCCCGTTGCGTACCGCTAACATTTGTCCACGATGTTCTTCACTTCTTGGCCCATTTCTGTCACGATGCTGCCATCAGTGTTGGCACTAATAACACACACACATACACACACATTAGCAGAAGTTCACACAATGACAAAATACAGCTATCAGCTAAAAACTGTCAATTGCAAAAACTGCTCAGTATATCATTAATGACGTTTACAGCAAAAAAAACAAAAAAAAACAGCTATATTTACCATATCTGGCTTCATGCTGACCATCAGCTTAACTGCAAGTGAAAAACTAAGACCAAAGCACTGGAGTAACTGAGTTGAGATTACGCCATTTGAAACATACCCTTATTATCAGGATATGAGGATTAATGCTAGCTTGTATCTAACGTTAGCTGAAAGCTGGTTGCTATTAATAACAGGACAGGTTCAATTTTTACATGTCCCAGCTATACAATGATGTTAGGGAGTGAGAGTGAACTATACACATCTCTTATTTCGTGGAAAAAAGTATAACTCTCCCTTTCGACAGTGTACATAGCTAAAGCTAGCATTAGTTACTATCCAGCCGAGAGTATCATTGCTAACGTTAGCTAACACAATAGAAATAGTAAAACTACATATTGTACACTATAATGTGTAAACTCCTTTGTTATCACAGCAATTTAATGTTAATTTAAACCACTAAATCTGTGTTTACTGTTAAAGAGTTAGTTAGCAGTAGGGAGAGAGATAGTTAGCTTACCTTCCTCAGAGGATAAAGAGCTGTTGGTCTGTTGGTCAGATGTTTACATTTGAAATTGATTGTGGTGGAAAAATGATCCTCCCTTTTGAAAAAGGGTTCCTCCAAACTAGTGTTGTAAAAAAAAAAAATTATTGAAATATTGATAATATCGATAAATATCAATACTGACTTTTCAAAACTGTTTCAATACTCATTTTTCACAGTATCTATACAGATACCTTTCTTCTCTCCGACAGCAAGTTGACATAAACACCGTGGCAGTGTCCATATCGGGCCGCCCCCTCTAACCCAATTACTTTACATGCCTTCTTTTTTTCAAAAATCATCAATCAGCTCTTTCGTTTTGTTGATGTTGAGCAGTAGATTGTTCTCTGTGCACCAGTTTGCAAGATTGTTGATTTCCTCCTGATATGATCTGTCATCATGGTTTATAATTCAGCCAATGATGGCGATGTATACTGCACGATAGAGTTCTCTTAATGTCTGGGAGTGCAGTCATGGGTGCAGTGTGAATAGGAAGGGGCAGAGCACACAGCCCTGGGGGGCTCCAGTGTTCACTAACGAAGTGGAGGTGTGACTAACAATCCATACTCTCTGGGGTCTGCTTGTGAAGTAGTCCAATATCCAGTTGCAACATGTTGTACTCAAGTCCAGAGTGTTTTCCAATCAGCTTCATGGGTGAGATTGTGTTGAATGCTGAGCAGAAGTCAACAAACAAATGCAGCCGATGAGAAGGGTGTCAGCCGCATACGAGCTGATAGTCCCAGAATACTCACATGGTACATGGTATCATATAACTTTTGTTTCTGGCAGAAAAGTACTGGCAGGGTGCTTGGGAGAGCTGGGATGAAGCCCTAATGTGGGAAGAGAAAAAAAAGCACTGCAGGGTAAAAAGCCTTCTGTGATACAGAAGCATCCACTGACGTACCACCAGACTACACAGCAGCTTCTTTTCCTTTCCCCCTTTCCACACTCCACCACAAAATATTTGTATTTTTCTGATGTTATTTCATCATTTATTTATAGATTTTTTTTGTGTGTGAGTAGCATAAGAGGACTACATCCATCATTTTATTGTACAACCATGCAATTTATAACGATAAATTGTATTGATAAATTTGAAATTAAACACCTTACTCAAAGCTGTTAATTCTATTTTCTTAACAGAATAAAACATTATACTATCCACTACACCAGTGGTTCTCAACATTTTTTTTTCCCCAGGCAAAGGCCACCCACTGAAAACGGGTCGGTCGCGGACCTTTGCCCGGGGAAAAAAAAAAATTTAAGAAAAAAATCTAAAATTTTATTTTGATGGGGATTTTTTATGCAGTGGAGTGCGGTCTATTCACACTCCTTATCAGTAGGTGGCGATAATGCCCTGTAATGTTAATTGACACCCGCCATTTCACAGCATAGAAGAAATGTTTTTAAATGCTAATTGAGCATGGCGAAACGCAAATACAACACCAAATATATGAAATATGGATTATCCTACATTGAGGACAAAAGAGGACAAAAACCTCAGTGTGTTTTGTGCAGCGAGGTGTTGGCACAAGAAAGCATGAAGTCGTCAAAACTGAAGCGGCATTTGGAAACCAAACACCCCTCTCTCAAAGATAAACCTGTTGAGTACTTTCCAAGATGACTTCAAGACCTGAGGACATCACAAAAGTGACATGTTCCCCAATGCCTGTCATGAGGGACAGGAACTGGACACGGCAGGAAAAAATGATCACGACACATCTGAATAAACTTCTGGAGCGATTTGACTACTTTCCCGAGAAACAGAGGGATGACGACTGGATACATGACCCCTTTGGAATCGACATGGAATGCGTCACATTGCCAAGCAACGAAGAGAGTCAGCTGGTGGAGCTGTCATGTGACCGCACACTGAAAAAGAAATTCACAGAGGAAGGCCTCTCCCATTTCTGGTGCAGCACTGTGATGAGCGAGTATCCTTCCCTTGCCACTCGAGCAGCAAAAGTCCTCCTACCATTCAGCACTACCTATCTCTGTGAGTGTGCTTCTCAGCTCTGGTTCAGCTGAAGACAAAACAGTTTGTTTTGTGCAGTGAGGTATTGGCACAAGAAAGCATGAAGCCGTCAAAACTGAAGCGGCATTTGGAAACCAAACACCCCTCTCTCAAAGATAAACCCATGACTGATAGTAGTCCGCCGCTGTGCCCGATCTCCGGCGTACCGGCGTGACTGCGGGAAAAAAATGAAATTGGGGTTCACCTAGATCTAACACACATTTCTCTGGATCCAAGAGAAGCGCAGCTTTCATTCTCAGCCATACTAACAAGAGGCCTACTAGCCAATCAGAAGTAGGGTGGGGGCGGGACTTGGGGCACTTCACGTGATGTCGAAAGTGATCCCCATTCTAATGATGCACCACAACTCACAGGATGGACCGCAGGTTAATGAAAACAGGAGAAGACACCAACAAAGTGGACAAAGACATTAGGAATAAATGGCACTGGGAACAGGAACTGGACACGGCAGGAAAGAATGTCATGAGGAAAACGATCACGACACATCTGAATAAACTTCTGGAGCGGTTTGACTACTTTCCCGAGAAACAGAGGGATGACGACTGGATACGTGACCCCTTTGGAATCGACATGGAACGCGTCATCAGGTTTTTACTATCATCTTCAGGATTCAAGCACTTTGCTGCCACTTAGCATCTACAGTTATCAAGTGCAGCCCCCCCTTTTATGGCCCGTGGTGTCACTGTGGTAACGCAGCAGCAAACAGGTCTCATGAAAGGAGAAACATCTGTACTTATCAGGTTTTCTGGAAGATTCATGATGGCCCTAATTAAACTGCATTACCTGGGGGCAACAGGTGATCTAGTTCTCATATGCCTGCTTTTCTCTGTAGGTGCTTGAGGCAATTTGTGTGACACACTTTTAATAGCTGCCCCACTAATGTTATAACCCACCAATAAAGTCATGCAACTCAGTGCAATTTACCCTTACTCTGTGGAAGTAAGAGTGAACGCCCCTAATTGACCGAGACGAGGAAGCAGGAAATGAGGGAGAGAGAGAGGAACCTGTTTAGAAGTAAGGTTCACTCTAGTTCGCCTAACAATCAATATGTCAGCACTGTTGCCGCATAGCAAAAAGGTTCTGAGTTCACCCCGTTTCTGTGTTGGTTTCCTCTTCCTGATTCAGCCCCCTCCCACATTCCAAAGACATCTAGGTTAGTTGGTTATCTGTTTATGACACGAATACCAAAGAAAATAAGAAATATGGACATGGGCAAAAAAGGTACACTTTACGGGATCTGTTACTGTGGTCAACACAGCACAGTATACACTATTGTGTGAAGTAAATAATATGACTAAGTCTTCACCTTAATGTCCTCAAATCAACAGATGCAGCAGATGGCAAAAGAACTTGGTGGATGAAACATCAGAGGCCATGTGTGGAAATAGCACAGTATAGAAGAGAAGTGTGCCATAGACATTTTACAAAGATAGAAAGCCTAATTTGTTTGAAGTTTGCAAATTATATTAATTCCAACAGCTTTTATAAATTTGGTATTCTGATCATGTTATCATGCTTATGATCATGCTTCCCTACATTGATTGGTTACTTTTGCAATTGATTTAAAGATTTTCTTGATTACTTACAAAGCCTTGAGAGGCCTTCCTCCAAGTTATTTAACTGATCTTCCATTGCCATATGTTCCTTCTCTTTGCAGTTAGACTTCCAAGACTTTGGAATGACCTGCCTGAGGAATTCAGGGCTGCATTTGTTTAAAATTACCTTTAAGTGATTTTATCAGATTTATTATTGCATGTTTTACTCCCATATGTGTATTGTTTTTATTGATTTTAGCTTGTTTCATTTGCTTTGTGTTTTATCTGGTTTTGTAAACTACTTTGTAACTGTGTTTTGAAAAGTGCAATATAAATAAAGTTTATGATTATTATTATTACTTTGAGGGGTGTTGCACACTCAGCAACATAGTTATTTCTAATATTTTTTTAATTTAAATTTTAGATGTTCAATTTTGATCAGTTTCTCTATAGACAATAATGAATTAGAATACAATGTAGGCAAGCAGGGAGGTAGAGCTGAGGATTCCTACTCAACCTTATTGTTTCAATGTTGCCTTGAAAGCATCTATAGATGGTTTATATTGAGACAAATATGAAATTGACAGTGCAGTGTGCCGCTCATCGGGCAGTTGATCTCTCTCCCTCCCCTTGCAATCAACTTAAACAAATGATTATCCAGTCAGATTGTCTACAGAAGCTACAGCAAAAAAAAACACACACAATAGATAGGATGTTTAATTTTCGTATGTGCATGCTGCCTGTTATAAATATAACCTGTTGCTGGTAGATAATAAGTTATCACAGCATTGAACATTAAAAAGAGTCATTAACAACCAGATGCCCTAGTTGCTTTTCACAGCTTGATGCCATCTCTGTTTTAGACTGGAAACTGTCAAAAGAAGGCAAACATTATATTATATAGATATTAATGAGGCCCAGCAAAAGTTATTGTGACAGTTGTTACAATTTTTGATACACACTTATCTTTTGATTGACTTTTTCTATCACCTATAATCAAGCAAGTGACAGTTCCTGTATTAATCCTGCTGGCATCAGTGTTTCCACTTTGTTCCTCTTCTGAGTTTTTCTTGCTTCATTACCCACTTCTTTCAGATTACTTATAGTGTGGTTGAGCCTATTCAAGTGTTTCGACTGTTTTCACTGTAATTGCTAATCGAACATTTATGTTCACAAGTAAGGGGTATTAACTCCTGTGTTGCAGGTTTCGATCCTCTCACTCAAACATAAGCTTCCATCTTTGGATGACACAAACCGTCATGATCCTGGGTTTTGTTGTTCTTACTTCCTGTATTTATTTTCTGTTCCTCATCCTCTCATTAGTGTGTCTATGTGTATAGTCTTTGTTCTCCCTCATGTCTTTGTCAGTTCGTTCTGTCTTGTTCCGTGTACTCTGTGCTCGTCCGTGTCTGCCTGTGTTCGCCTGTGTTCGCCTGTGTCGCTACTTTGTGATCCTCAGTGTTCGTTCCGTGGTCACCTGTGTCACTGCCCTGTCTTTCCCAGCCATGTCTCCTCATGTCTCGCCCTGGTATGTTTCTGTTTTTTGTTCCTCTTGTTTTTTATTGATTTGTACTTTGCCATTGTTGCACTTTGTTTGAAGCTTTTGGTTGTCCTTTGTGACTCATTTTTGGTTTCCCTTGGTCTGTTTTTTTGTATTTCAGCTTTATTTAATAAAGCTTGCCTTTTGTTCCCCTATTTCTGCCGCCTGTGTGTGTCTGCATTTGGGTCCTCACCTTTGTTTAACCAAGAAGTGTAACACAAACAGCTCCCTCTCATCACTGATTGAAACTCAATACAGTTGAGACAAGAAGACATTTTTGGAATGAAATTAATTTTTAGAATTGGTTACTTAGTTTTTAATCATGAACACCTATCAGACAGTGTAGTCACCAGAATAAAATGTTGGCAGTAAATGTTTCTCCAAACCACTGATATGTTCACAAATGTGCCAAATCACATTCACATAAAAAAAAAGCCCAGTTTACACTGCCCTACCATGTGCCAAACATCAGACAAAGTTATCAACTAGCTGGTAAACTTTATACACACACACACACACACACCACATATGGAGGTTGTCTGGATCACGTTGTTTTCGGGTCTGTGGTAGATATAAGCATCTATACTCATATACTCACAGAATATTTATTAGTTTTTAGCTACCATAAATATGTTCAGTTGTTGTTTAATTTTAGTGAGTGAACAAGTGAGAAGGCTGTAAAGAGACACACCTCTAAATAAAATACTAGATATACATCTTTTCTTTGCAATGAAAGTGCCAAGAGATGCATTATTCAACAGTGCTGAGTGAAAAATGAAAGCTATATGGGTGAGAAATGAATGTGAATGTTAAACAGTAATAAATAACACAACGGTGTCACAGAATTGACTCAAGTACTGAACCACACCAGAACAAAAAGACACAATACCTCTATTCAAAGAAGGGAATGAGGATAACAAGAACATATTAAAAATATGCAGATGTAAACGCAAAGATCAGATTGTTTATTATCCAGATATACGTCTGGATACAGATCAGATTTTAATACCACGTGTAATTGGGGTGAAAGTGGAGCATTTAGCAACTGAAGAGATATTTCCTCAGGAGCTGGTGGAGAGCAGGCTCGCCTTAAAAGAGAACATACTACAACTACAACTTAGGGATGGCAACACTTACCGCTTACTGGATACACATGTCAGTCTATAGGTCAATTTGCATACCGACACACTGTCTGCTAATGCTAGAGCAGTCTGAGGTAAAAAGTGAGGCACACTAAAAGAAGCTCATGATGTCGAAAATATGTGATGCCACAGTTTAGTAGTAGTACTATAGGAGTAAGCTGTACCACATTAAGAAGACACTCCCTGCTGCCATGTCCGCTGCCAAAGATCCAGGGGGAGAAAGTGTGATGCACTGGTCTGAGGAGTAGGGCTACCAAGCAATTAAAAAAATAATCTAAGTAATTACAAGCTTTGAGATGAATTAATCAAAATAAAGTGCACACACCAATATTTGCCTTAAGTATTCAAAAAAATATTTCAGTGCAAATGTATTTTGATCGATGAGTGAATCAATGAATAAATGGACATTCTAAACTTTAAAAAGAGGTGATATTTCAAGCCTGAAGTACTCCAATGGTACAAAAATTCCTTGCTGCATAAGTTGCACAAAACATTGCTCCTGTCAACAGTTCCATTTGGGTTTTCTTTTAAGCCCCACTCAAGTGTGTTTTAGTATTTTTGTGATCTTTCCTGATATGTTATATAATTTTTGACAATTCACTACAGTAGAATCTGGGACTTTCATGTCATCCACCAAGTTTGGCTTCTTGTGTTATATAATAAAAGCTGATATATGGTTGCACGCAGGCTCTACACAGAGCTGATGCCGTAACCTACGCAGGGGCTGACAGAATTGTGAGCATTTATACATGTGCCACATTTGTCCGCGTTTCTGGTGGAGGTGAGCGGACAGCCAGCTGACTTTCCCCTTTAAACACACCAACCCATTCGACTCACAGCTGTGTCTCTAGGCTAAAGAGAGCAGACTCTGTCTGCAGAGAGGGCCGCCCGCTCCATACAAACCCAGCTTGAACGACTTGGTTTCGGCAAGCCAGTGTTTGCCACCAGGCTGCCCTTCAGCTGGCAGCCAAGAGAGGCTCTGGAGGAGGACTATAATCCAAGGAGAGCAGCAGCCAGCTGGTTAGGAGCAACTGCAACAGCCGATTAGTGGAGTGTATTTATTGGGGAAACTTTTTCCAAGTGAACTCAATCAGTCGCTGCGGTCCACGTTGTTGCGATATACAGTTACATTTTTGGGGAGGTACGCGTCAGGATATGATGTGGGTTTGGCATCAATTCAACAATAAATCACATCTAAGTCTTGGTTTGAGGGAGCATGTTTTAAAGTCATCTGCCTCCATCATGGTTACAAAGCTGCTGCTAAGGGCCATCAGTGTGATTAATGTGCATATTTTTTTTTAACACGTTATTTTTTATACAATACATTAATCGAAATTAACGTGTTATATTGACAGCCCTACTTACAGGCTGGACACACTGGATGTGTGTCAGCGCTGCTGCAAGGCGTTACCTCTCGCTTTTCATTTCAGCGTCCATGTTATCAGGTTAGACTGTTCACACTGGATATCTGAGACATGCTTCTAACGCATGTGTCAAGCGTCGCATCATCTAGAAAGTCTTGCCTGTATCTGCTGCGACACACACACAGTTCTCGGCAAAAATTGACCTATAGACAGTCATATGGACATCATGCCAGCATTTTACTACAGTTTTAATGCCTGTATGTGTAGAATATGTCACAGACGTGGAGAGAATACACACAACAGGTGAGGGGCAGTTTGCTATCTGTACACTCACTTTCTTTCACTTTCACTTTCTCTTCCTTGTTCCCCTTCTGGCTTTCTAGCTCTTTCAGCGAGAAAAGGAAAAAAGGAAAATCACGGCATCATATTTAGTGATAATTATCAAAGGCTAACTCCCACACTAACACGCGAGTGAGCTGCAGCAGTACATCCATAATTGTGTATTATGTGTTCTATATCACATACACGACACAGACAGTGATATTGGGAAAAGATCAAATGACTCTCAACAATCACAGTGTTTCTGTGAAGAAGAGTAATATTCCTTCTTCAGCAAGTGAGTCTTATTAAAAAGACTAAACCATCAATGTAATATAATGCACAGAAAGATTTAATGAATGAATGTAATGATGATAGCAATGCAATCTGATAAGCTACACCCATCTGTTCTTGCAATGTAAGATGACTACACAGATAAAGTAACAACATAAACGAGGGTTATTACATTACATTAATTGCATAGTTTGTATGACATCACTGGGGACTGTAAATGATTATTTACAACAATTGCTAATATTCTCATGACTTACTGTATAAGTTAAAGATGCCATTCAGAATGTTGTGACTGCCACATTTCCCTGCAGCTCAACTAAAGTCACATTCAAGTTGTAAAAGAACAACAGTCAACTTCTAAATGTTTCATTAAAGGAATTATATTGCACAAACAAGTACAAACATTTAAAGTAATGTAGAACTGGCTGAGCTTCACCTTTCTGTGCTCACCAACCAGTCTGCTCCACTAAATACTAACTTCTTCTGTCCACTTGACTTATTAACATGCCCTACAGCTAGCTTAAAGAATACTTGACTTCCTGAGAAAAAAATTTATAAAAAACTCCAATCAAGCATCACATCACATCACATCATATCACATCACCATAAACTGATCAAAGGGCTTAAATCACAGGCATGTTCTTCCACAGAAAGTGAATAGGCTTTCCCGTTTAGGGATGCACAACATGTCCTGGTTGCAGCTCCTCTACTGTAGCTGTCACTTCTTTAATTGATTTAAGGGAACCTAGAAGCCACAACCCCCTCCGGCTTAATGTCCCACCTCTCACATTAAATATTTCAGGAATAACCTTGATACTTGGCAACACGTGAAAGAAAGCATCATTTAAATTCCTGTGTAGAGTCAGTGCCCTTTTGTTCAATTTCTCATTAACAAGCAGTGTTAGGAGAGGAAAGCAGAGCAGTTACCTCGCCAAGCCTTTCAGTGTCCCCCGGTGCCTCCAGTGTCCAGATATTTCCCGTTACTCTGTCTGTGGTGATTTCTCTGTCCGTTAGTTCACCCTGTTGAACTAAAAGCACGCTCTGTCAGCCCTGTTCCCTCTCTTCCCTTCTCTTCTCTGTGGATCCTCAAAGCGCTCACTCTCTTTTTCTCTTTAAGTCCCTCCCTCTCTCTCTCTCATACATCCCATGCCCCCCCCCCCCCCCCCCTTCTCTGTCCCTTGCTGTACTTTCATCCAATTCCATCTAGTTCTCTCCCTGTCATTTGCTTTGTGGGTTTTTGTCTAAAATATACATTTCTTTTATTGGCTGGACCTTATTAAGTATTGTGTTAGAAAGCAGGTTGGACAAAAAAAAAATAAAATGTTCAAAATGTAAAATAATTCATTTTTGGCTTTTTTAATGTTACATAAAAAGATCAACATAATTACATATTGCTAGTTCCGTTCATTTGAAAGTAATTTTTGTTACTTTAACTGTTGTACAACTAGGCATTATAAAATGGAAGAAGGTAATACTGTTTTGCGACTGCCTCAGTGTAACCTCTATGGCAACGTTAGCAAACCTTATGATTAGTTTTGACTAATTTTGCATCACACTTTTTAAAAGCTTGTGATTCTAGCCTTCTGTAGACAGAAGCTGCATATCTCTGACGACATTCAGTTGCGAGACTCCTTACTGTTGAAAAAAAACTGCCTTTCAACAGGCAGGAACCTCGGAGCAGACCTGACATCTAGACTGGCTGGGTTCAGAGAGATAGAGAGAAAGAGAGAGAGAAATCCAACTTGCTCGCACACTCATCCTCAGCCTGTCACTAGCTTGCTAGCAACATCCTCTCTCGCAGATAGCTGAATGTTGGGCTGAACAGTCTTCCAGTGATTCTTCAGGTTACTTTTGCCATTCCTTGTTATAGGTAGTTCCTTCAGCTTCCCACCACATAGAGTGGACTTCACTATGATATTTTTGTCCTTTTCTCTGATTAACTAAGGAATGGACAAAACATAGCATCTGATTCAATAGCCATTTCAGCCTTTGGCCAACATGATTTTTTTTGGAGGATATTTTTCTGGTGGCACACTGGTAGAAGTGATGGATGTGGATACACATCTTTAAAAAAAAACTGATAACCTGATACTACACATAGTAACTGTAATATAATTACCGAAATACTATTACTTTTGCAGGGCATTACCACCAACAGTGCTGCTGTAGTTATAGTGTAACATTTTTGTTGTGAGGATGTTATTAGTGTGGTTCATTAACAATTGAAACCAGATACAATTTCAAATGAACATATGTAATTATTTATAATATTATTATATAATATTTATTTAAGTGTTATAATTGGAATTTAAATTGTATTTAAGTTGTTACTGCTAGCAATGTTAGCTTGCAGCCATTATGTCAAAAATTACGAAAAAAGAAAATGTCTTTCAACAACCCTGTGGTTCAAACTGAATGTGAATTTTAGAGATGGCATGAGAACATACATTTAACTGTCGTTACCAGGAGTAGACACTGGCCCTGCAGGGTGAAAATTATGACTATTGTGCAAGCTGAGAATGTTTCAATAAGCCAAAAACTGTGGTGGCCCAAAGGCTTTATGACTAATACTGAACATGTACCGAACATGTACATGTAACAAACATAACAAGCACACACCATGCTAGCTAGCTAGAAATAAAGTCTATATAATCTGTACATTGTGACAAATAAACAAATTATCTAGGCATCACATTTGCCTAGATACAAACAAGCACATTGAGAAGCATGGCAATAAGGCTACAGATAAGCCCTTTTACTTGTCCTCATCTGTACGCGAAAATGTATTTCATTAATAGGTGAAAGAGTGAATCAGTACATGAGAAGAGAAATTGAATAAGAAACAGAAAGCTCCTTTGTATATCCGCAGTCCTGAGTCTTCTCGTTTCCAGCAGTCAGCCCTTGTCACCGCTGGTTGTTTGATGTTGGTTTGGTGTGTGAGATACATTGACCAAAATAGCCATGTGATGGGAAAAACTCAAACCAAAGTGCTAGCTGTATTCCACTGCCTCCAGTCCTTATGCTAAGCTAAAACAACCACATCCTCGCTTAATTCTCTGCTTAACTCACAGACAGCAATAATATTGATATTTTCATTTTACTCTTGGAAAAGAAAGTATCAAAGCATATTTCCCAAAATGATTGAAAACAAAGAAAAAAAAGATGTGAATGTGTAGGGTATGAATTGTATTCTTTGACAGAAGAAAAACCGTAGTTAGCTCAAAGTGAATCATCACATTAATAAAATAAAACAGGAGATATATTCCGAATGTAACAGATTCTCTCTGTCTCTGTCACTGTTTCTCTTTCTGCTCAGTCTGTTGTTGAAAGTGTCACAAAACTTATATTTCTCTTTTCCTCTGGCAGAGCCTCTGCCTCTTCCTCTCTTTTCATTTTATCTCATTCCCTTGTTCCCCCCCTTCTCCTTCTTCTCCCCCCACCCCCCAACACCCCCTCACACATCCCTCCCGGTAAAGATATTTCAGAGTTGTTGACAGAGTATCAGTCGTGAAGATTCCAGGCAAACGGTCTGTTTCTCTATCGGCTGTTTCGCTGTATTGTAGCTGAGACGCTATCTGACTGCATCTCCCTTGAGCTTCTCGAGCAGGGTTTCTCTCCCAGCACTTAATCACTCACACACACACACACACACACACACTCACAGTCTTACAAGTATGCCTGTTATGACAGCCAAGTGCACAAACATTGGCTCCTGCATAAATATGAGCACAAACACGGGGTGACTTTACCTGTTAGTGTGGTTGTCCATGAAAAAATTATGGCATGTACGCACACAAAAGAACATAAACACACTAATTCACATTAAGTAACCCAAACTTATGTTATGTATGACATGCATGCAGACGTGTGCACACTGAAACGCACACAAACACACGGTTGATGTGACATGCCTTCATGGCCACACAAGCAGCAGGTGAACAAACAAACGAAGACTAAATTGTGGATTAGCATCAACCCCCTCCCCCATCTTAAAGCCTGACACTGCAGGTCTCCTAAAGACCATGCTTTTCTTAACCAATTACAGACTTAACATGTGAAGAGATGCATGTGTGTCTTTATGGGGAGACCTTGTTGTCACAGCTAATACATTTTTCAAATGTTTGTGTTGTGGTGAAGTACATGCAGCCTCATTACATGAGTAGTTTGACAGATGATCAGATCAGCTGTTCTATATGTCTCTTTAATCTAACTGCTAATCAGAAAAGCTGCAGCTCTTGCATTTTTGATGGAATCTTGATGGATGAATGTCCCTCACTGCTAACTGACCTATATAACAGTCATTCACACTCACAACATTTAAAAAAAAAAAAAAAATGTTGTTTTGTATTAGGTGACACACCACTAAAAGTGAGACAGAGGAGGGGTGGGAGATAACAAGAATGGCTGTAAAGGAAATCGAGAGAAACATTAATCAATAGATTAAATTCAATATAACAGATTTAAAAAAAAAAAAAAGAGCAAAGAAATAGAGAAAAAAACGATTGTAGGGTGTTGTAGAAGTCTCATGCATCTGATACAACACACTGTTTAACCAATCTGAACAAAATTCATAACACTTACTATTTAGCATCTGAAGAATGTTTCCTCCATTTTGGTAACGTTTACAGTCAGACTAGTGGAGAAATAAACATTTATTGATTTTTCATATTTTCAAAAATATGGAGTGACAGACCTCTGATTTTGCCATGGGTAGCTGTGTGGCATGTTCTGTCACAATTTAGTGGATGTGCTGAAAACATTTCAGCTCTGTAGGAAGTATGTGTGACTTTTTATGATTTTTTTGAAGTCTGAAAAGTTAAGGGTTACTTCCTTCAAATTTCAGGCTATTTTGCCACACCTAATTGTGAAACAAATCTATTATTCTTCAGGCTGACTCTAATTAAACATGGAAGACGTCTAGCTAACGTGAAGTTTGGGGAAAATTCAACTATCCACACTGAAGTTACAACAACTTCCTTTTTCATGACAACACTTTGAAATTCGCCACACTGCCATGCTCAAGCTGTTACACAAAAACTCAGTTTTTGGTATGATGCATCATCAAGGCCTGAAAGCCTTTCTGGCCAAATTTGAGGTGGATCTGTTTAATCTGGGAGGTGTAGTACGTCTAAGTATAAAGCATGTCATTTCTTGTTACCAGTAGGTGGCGCTTTGACTATGACTAAATCTGGGCGCGTGGCTGTAGTCAGGTCTATACTCTGGGGGTCGATTTGAACATGTACATTGTTTCATATTTCACTTCCTGTGACATAATCAAATTTGATGTCTTGCCACAAGTGCCATTCACCAAAATCACAAGCTCATTATAGCTTTTCATCGAGCTGGATCCCCTAGGAGAAGCTTGTTGAAGTATGACCCCTGGAAATGGCCAAAAATGCACCAAATTTTCAAAAATAAATTCAAAATGAATTTAATGAATGAATTATCGTTGATGTTAAAGACAAATTTCTATGCCTGTGCCTGAGACCCATATCTGACATAAATAATCATGGACTTTGACAACTTTGCAAATTTTTGAGCACCTTTAGCCCCCTTAAATGTGATTAAGTTAAAGTTGTTGTGATTAAGAAAAGCAGCCTTTTTTGGCTCTGGATAGTGCCCTCACATCTTCATTCATCCAGGCCTTCTGTTTTGGGAATGATCTTACAGTCTTTATGATCACCACGTCATCAACACATTCGCTGATATGTCTTTAAAGATGTATATTCTTCAAGACTGATGTTGTTATCCTGAGTGGCAACATCTGAACATTTTATGCTCGCTTTGATCGCCTCAGCAAAGACTCACCTGTAAAGTCTACTCTGCCTCCAGAGGACCAACCACTGTCAGTAAGCACAGTGGATGTGAGAATAATCCTGCTGAGAGCGAATATACTAAATAAGGCTGCTGGTCCAAATAATACTGGATACCTGGCCAGGTACTAAAAACATGTGCCAATCACCTAGCTGATGTTATTACTGACATTTATAACATCTCACTGTCACAGGAGACTGTCCCCTCCTGCCTCAAGACAGCCATTATCGTTCTTGTACCTAAAAAGTTGGCTGTGTCTAGTCTTAATGACTACCGCCCTGTGGTTCTCACCCGTACCTGACGAAGTGCTCCAAGAGACTGGTTCTCCAGAACCAACAGATCCACAGAGGATCACATATTTACTGCTCTTCACTCAGTCTTCACACACCCGGAGGAAAGGAACAGCTATATCAGAATGCTGTTTCTTGACTTCAGCTCAGCATTCCACACAATCTCACCCATGAAGCTAATTGGAAACTCTGCAACTGGATATTGCACTTCCTTACAACCAGACCCCAGAGATTGCACTCCCAGACAGTAAGAGAACTATATTGTGAAGTATGCGGATGACACCACCATCATTGACCACATTAAAAATAACGATGAGAGTTCATACCAGGAGGGAATCAAAAATCATGAAGAGTGGTGCACAGAACAATCTACTGATCAATGTCAGCAAAAACCAAGGAGCTGATTGTTGATTTTAGAAAAAAGGAGGCAAAGAATCACACCCCTGTCTACATCAGTGGAGGTGAGGTGGAACAGGGGACTAGTTATAGGTTCCTTGGAATTACCACAACAGTGAACCTATCCTGGTCATCACACATCACAACCCTAGTTGAAAAAGTACAAAAAAGGCTCTACTTCCTATGGAACCTGAGGAAGGCTAAATTCCTGAGCTAGATTCTGGTCAACTTTTATAGAGGAGCAATGGAAAGCAACCTGACTGTAAACATCACAAACTGGCATGGTTCGTGCATGGCCTAGGACAGGAAGGCTCTACAGTGGATGATTAAAACCGCCCAGAACATCACCGGTACCATCTACAGAGCATCAGCGACATTGGTGAAGTGAAATGTCTGCACAGCCCAAAGGATACAAAAGATTTTCAGTGGATTATATATTTTTTTATCTAGCTGGTGCACGTATGTTGGTCCACTGCTGATTTGATGCTGAGGACACAATGAATTTGGTGACACATATATAGAGAAAGGATGGTAAACAGTTTTATTGATTTTTACTAATGTAAGGCATTTAGGATTGAAATCACCAACCACGTCTGTAGCAGTCACACCTGGGCTGTCGGAACCTGCCACGATGACCATCTGGAGAGCTACCACAAGGAGTTTATCCAGGAAAACTCAACACAAGGCTCTCCTAAATATAACTGAGAACAAACGGTGGCAGACAGATGTGCACAAATACTTGACCTTCAGGTTATTTTGTTACTATACATGTGCAACACCCTAATAAATCAAATAAATAAATAAATGAAAATAAATGAAAATATTTGAAATGTTTTTGTGCTTATTGATCGACTGCTAAGCTTGAGGCACTCCAGAACAGACCACTTATGCTGTCCAAAGATGGCAAGAAGATTTGAGGTTCATATGCACACAAGGAAATTGAAATTGAAATTTCCAAGAATACATTTAGATCAACATCTATTTTTATCTCAGTATTTAGCATTAGGTAAAAAAAAAAAGAAAGAAAAGAAGGAGCAATAAGCAATTGTCTTGCTTATTTTATACTTCTGCATTAGAGGGGCGCTTCCAGAAATGACGCAAGAGGTGTAACTACAGTGTCATACTTATAAGTGTGGGACCACTGACCAGGCTGCTTTTTATGACGTGTTGGGAGAGAGAACAGGCTGCAGTTTCACAACATGAATGCAGGCTGTTGCCCTGTTTGACACTGCTTGCTGCAATTGACAAAATGCCACTTTGTTTACACCGTATGACAAAGGGTAAAACTTATGGACACCACCGGGTTAAGCAGCATGATTTGTGGTTTATTGTATTGAAAGCGATAATTTCCGTCCTCACCGGGGGTGTGCGTGTGACCTCAAGAAGTTGATGAATTGTTGTTTGTATGCTGAGTCCGCTTTTGCCTTTTTGTGTCGAAGGCTCCGGATCCAGAGGGCGGCAGCAGAACAGCAAGGCTGACGGCGCTGGATGATGAGATGGGAACCGACACCAGCTACGCGGAAGTCCCGGTGCTGGACTTCAGATCTGGACTGCATTGCGCCGACCGCATCACTGAAGTAGGCGACCTCTGTTGAAGCTCCGGCGTAAGGAGAAACCAAGAGTCGATCAAACTGGACTGGACTATTGGTAACAAAACCAATTTCTGGACTGCTATAAGGACATTGCTCTTATGCTGCATTAAATAGTTTTTAAAATAAATGTATCTACGAACTCACATGTGTTTTAATGAGACTTCATAATAAAGTGACTATTTTTATATATATTTGTGTCCTTCTCATTGTGTTGGTGTGACCGAGAATCTGAAACTAAAGTTGATGTTAACGGCCTCAAAGCCATTACACAATTGAAAATTAAAGAAAATTGAACTCGAAGTAAGCAAAATAAATGCCATATTTCTGCAGGGAATAATTTCACTGTGTATTGCTTGATTCTGTGATCTGTTTTTAAATGACACGCAAATTAACCATCCTAAAAAGTGTGTCTTACACAAAAAGGCTTTTCATTCTGATACTATCAACAACAGGTGCTAGTTTGTATGTAATCTGAATGACAGCTGTACACAACATGTTGCAATTTCGACACCAATGTTGGAGCAGGAACATTTGGGGGAAAAAATGCAAGAGTTTGGGTCCTGGGATCAAAATGCAGGTAAAGGTCATTGGTGGGAGTAAGTCACACATATGCAAGTCAAAAGCAAGTCTAAAGTCTTAACCTTTAGTCACTAGCTCCCTGGCTAACATTTGACAATAAATTAATGATCACAAGTTAGCTGAATTGCCAATCAGTTAGCCAAAAGGAGACATTCCTGTACCTTACTTTGTGACTTTTGGACTGAGTGATAAATTGCTGGTCATGTCACAGATTTTTTAGCAGCAGACCTTGCATTCCACTCTTAATACAGTCAATAAAAACATTATCCTTGAATCCAAATTTTAATTTTGGACTAGCCCCCTTGTATATCTGGCTCTGCTGGTCTGCCATGTGCTAGCAGGTTGCCAGGTTGGCACATATTGCACTACAATCATGTTTAAGTCATGAATGCAGAGTCAAAGTCAAGTTAATACTTATATTAAGGTTAGTCAAGTGCTTAAAGGGACTTGGGGCAGGATCAAGAAATACGACTCAAAAGTGACACGACGGCCGTTGCAGCCGTTAGGGTAACTGCAGCCATCAGACAAGCCAGTGCGGTAGCGCACATGAACTCTTCACAGCAGTGCAGCTGATGCCTTATCCCCTACACACACGAAGCAGCCGGGAAGCCGGCTCGCTGTGTGTAGCGACACACAAGCACGGTGATTTACCGTTACGGTTGATGCAGTCTGAAAGGCACAGGCGAAAGCAAAGACGGCATATTGGGGGACAGAAATATCGTCTCTGATACGGGATTGCTGCGTGTTAGCGGCTAATGTTGCTACACAGACACAAACAAACCATTAGCCTGTGGCTACATCCAGCTGCTAACGTCACCTCCCAGATAACAGGTTGGGCTTTCGGTCCCATATATAAAGGGACATATTTCTAACTATTCAGTTTCAGACTAAAGCACCGTGGAAAATGCGCAGTCTGTAACTATTCAGTGTTACACAGCGGTGGACTAAGTTACATGTTTGCAGCTAACGCTACTTTGCACGTTAGGTCACTCCAAGTCCTCGGCGATTTCAAATGATTTTCAAATCAAGCTCTAAACATGACCTGTAATGTTTTCTTGCCTGGTTACTAGGAAATGAGCCATGTCAGCATCTGTTTTCAGTCCCGAATCAAGTTGAAGCTGCCTCCATGAGCCGAACACGTATCCGATGTGTATTCGGGTGCAAGCCCGGCTTTGGTCGTAATTTCGTTTCGACTCACGACACGCCGCTGATAAAACCTTCATTTTCTTCTTAGTATGACTTTTTAGTGGACTTTGTGTGGTGGTGGGTCGTTTGCTGGCCGTAGCAGAATCCATTACTACCCAAACACTAGTTTGGGTCCACCGCGCTTGTCTTCTTCCCGTATCCAAGGACGCGCATTCAGCGTCATCTGACGTCACGTCCGCAGAACTGCGCGGGAAATTCGGACACCGAATTGCAGTACATTATGCAGCACACAGCCTGTTCAAGGCAATGGAGAGATACGTGGGTGGGCTCATTCTTTTTGGTTTTGAACGCTTCATCACCCATTAGCATTAAAAAACTTAAAATGCATGTTTATTTTTTCATAAATCCTGCCCCAAGTTCCTTTAAATTTGCGACTTGAGTCAAGTCATGTCATAGCAGTCCCCCACCTCTGGTTAAGGTCCTGACTTTCTCAAAAGAGAAGTCCCTGTAAGACTGTATTTAAGTACTGTCCTTCAAATGAAATTTAGACACACCATTAGACACACAATGCTGGCTATCAGAGATTGAAAACTGAACAAGAAACTGTTGAAAACATTGGGAGAGGTGCAGCCAAAAACATTCACATCTGATGTCATGTCATGTCAAGGTTAAAAATAGAGTTTTACACAAATATAAACACTGGGATGAGGACAGTATTTTTGTACTAAATTCATAATAAATTAATATTATGCAAAGGGGGGGTAGAGGTCAGGTTTATAAAGTCTGTATTTTCTTAGTTAATGGTCTAGCTGTCATTCTGTTCCATATTTTTCACTGTTTTTGTTTCCAATTAAGAGTAATCCCTTCTTTTAATTATGTTCAAACTTACAGGAAAAGAAAGGCCAGTCTGCTCATATATGCAGTTGTAATCTAAGATTGTCATACTGGCTTTTAATGAAAACAAATTAACATAGAGAGACAGAGTAAAGCACGTGGACAAGTCATACACAGTATTTATTAATCTATGCTACAGTAGAGCAGGTTCTTTGTGTTGGCAGAGGTATTTTACATCTCTGAAAGGCATTAGTAAATCAGCTCTCTCCTCCATCAGCACAAATGAATTAAATATAGATCACACTTAGGCCATACTATATAGTCACTGCTGATATGTGTGAATTGTCTTCCCTGCAAAGTCAGTTAAGGTGGTCTACGATCAAGTGATTATGAGTAGACGCAACAGTGCAAATATGTGGTGTGTGTGTGTGTTCTCTGGTTCGCCCCTGCACAGATGGTATGGCGTGCCCCTTTAGAGATGCACAACTTAATCCCTCAAACACATGGTGGGCTTAATCGGAGTGTGTGTGTGTGTGTGTGTGTCTGTGTGTGTGTCTGTGTCTGTGTGTGTGTGTGTGTGTGTGTTTCAAGGGAGACAAAGATTGTGTGTGAATGACACAAGAACATTGTGTGTCTTTGTATGTGTGTGTGTGTGTGGTATGTAATGCACACAAATAAGTGGTAAAGGCTCTTTGGTTTTTCATAAGATAAATGAATTAAGATTGGTTCATTTGTATGTGTGCTTCCCATCCGCACACATGCATACACACAGCTTTCCACAAGAGTGTGCATCCTCCAACTTGTAAAATAACTAGAGCAACAGTGCCCCCTAACACACCAAAAAGTCAAAAGGTCTTGTTTGATGGGTTTGTGTCATAGGTTGGCTCTTAAGCCATTACAAATGAGAAGGTGATGCAGGTTTTAGCAACAAAGGCTCCTACACTAGGTTTTGGTTATCAGTATAGTAAGTGGTGATGGTCTGTTTGGGTGCGTGAAATGCTCTGGTTGGAAATGCTGCCTCACACTTTATTCTACAGCTTTGGCCCTGCCATACAGTGGCCAACAAAGGCAAACATGCAGCAACTTAAGAAAACATGCAAATAGACAAAACACAAGCACATTAAGAAAAGATCAATTTGTCAACAAATGTGCAGCATTTACGAAATGCACTGCAAATGCACATAACACAACCAAACACACTAACGTGCTGCAAAGGCCTGAAAAACTTAGGCCTTTAATTAGGGAAAACATGCAAAAGCATTGCAAGGTCACCACACTTACCTGTGTGATGTGAAAGACTGTCACTTGTGTCTGTCCTGCTTTACACAGGGGACAGGTGAATATGAAAAGACCCATCATCACCTGTTACTTAGCAACAAGGATGGTAAGGGTGCACAACATGTTGGGATCTTTCAGGGGCTTTGAAGCTCTAACAGATACTTTAGATGCTGTGAGTGCACAGAACATTGGTTAAGAAACATCATCATCATTGGCGTAAAATATCAGTACAGTTGAAAAATAAGTCGACTGGTCTTGCCGTTGAATGTGTGTCTTCTCTGGCCACAGTATATTGATTTCTCTGATGACCTCTGGAAGAAGAGAAAACACTCCTTTTCTCAGATTGGAACATGTTTCTTAACTTCAAGTCCAGTAAATCCTTTGACTGATCATTTCTTGTTTTCTGCCCTGTCTGTCTCTTCGTATGTTTGCCTTTCCAAATGTCTCTGTTTCTGTGTGTGTGGACCTCTCCATGCCTCCCTCTCACTTGTCTTGCTTTTTATTTCTACATCTCTGCTTCTTGACCTGAAGTGGCCTGTATCCATCCCAGCAGACACAGTGTCTTCCTGAGCGAGGAGCTCTCTCGGTTCAGTTATTGTGCTTTGTGGTGCAGACAGACATGGAATGGGAGTAAATACACCCTTTAAGCTGTTAAGATTCATTTGGTCATCATGCCAGACAGAGGTAAGTCTTACTTTCTTGAGCTCATACTCCCAAAAAGGCTCACATTTCATCAGTCTTGCTAGGTCTTAAAAAGTCTTTTCAAGTACAGACAAAAGTTGGTTCACTTTTACCTTTGATGCCTGTGCATCTTTTGTGCAGTTTCTTTTTTTATATAGAGAAAAACTGTCTGGGGAAAAAAATGACTATTATTTGTTTATCACAGTACTCCGCAGAAAGATAGCTAATGCAGCATGTCTCATGTTGTCCAAACATTAGCATGTCATCATTTTTGCATTCGCTGAACAGATGTTTGATTGTACATAATATCACAGAATTTAAGAATACACATTTGATTAGCATGTTGTTAGCTAAGCCACAGCTATATGATAATGTAGTTAAGCTGTCTCTGACTGTGTTGGGACCTCACCATATGGTCCTAACAATAAAGAGGCCTGCATGTAAACCAAAGCCTACAATGCAGCCTCAATGCACTAACAAAGCCTGAGATCAAAGGAAAAGGGCGCCAAACCCCTTAAAGAAATTTGTGTGGTCCAGATTTTTTTAATTCATTTTTTTTATTGGATCTGTTTTTTTTATTATTTTTAAATTAAACTCTGTTGTCTTATACTATCTTGGGAAAAAAAAATCCACAGTCAAATTGTACAAATTGTACTCAATTGATCTGATTATTTCAACCACAGATGGTCTTCTATTGGTAAAGGTTAAGAGGTGAACAGATGTCTCTATTTATTTGTGATGAAATGACAAGTTATTTTCTGATTAGATCAAATGGCAGATATACATTATTATATTATCTGTCTGAAAATGTCTCATATCAGATGACTCATCTGACTTCATGTCTTTGCTTTTACCTGAAGACCTTCTGTGGTTGAAACTTTATATCACTTTGTTTTTAGCTGGAATATTTTTCTACATTACGGCAGAAAGCAGGAGTAATAGTAGTTTTTAAGCATGAATGGTGTGTATATATATGAAATGTATATGTATATAATACATTTAATTATTAATTATTGAATTATTAAATGTATATGTTTTAACACAACAGACAGCTGTGCTCTCTTTCACACTTCACAGCTACAGCCCACTGCACTGTGCACTGATAATTCCTCTGTAAGTATTAGCAGTTGGTGCAATTTAAGACATCCTCCTGCTGCAGCTTCTGTCATTATGCTGCTTTGAATAGTCATGTGGAGGCGTGACTGTGGTAGATTAACTGAGCTCCATCAGACCTGGGACCAGCTGACCAACAGCTTCTTAAACGAAATGTGCATGAATTTAGAAAATAATACATTAATAAACGTACAGCTGCCACACAGACGCTTAAAGGACTTACCAAACGTTTCAACTCCTGTTTAACTGCAGTTATATAGCACCGATTTTTTATTTGAATATTTAGGAAATAATTACCTTGGTCCAGACCTTGGTGACCTCGTAGCTGGCTACGGCCATGGTCCAGTAAGTCAGACCTGGCTGTTACATTTCCCCATCTTTGATCTTTGGCTGAAAGCACAAGTGTTTCTTCAAGCTTCGCACTGTCACCTCCACTGACCAGCCCTAGCGTGACATACTGTCGTCCACCATTTTGAACATTCGTCACTCGTGTGACGTTTGGCCACAACTCGGCGAGGTCTAAAGTAATCACGACATCTATAGTCCATTTTATTACTAAGGACTCACAACCTATCTGCTTTTGAACGTGTTGCTATCATTAGCTGTATTCTGTGACTGTTGGTAGAACTGCACACTATTAACTGTCATTGTCTAATGACATGTACTGAATTGAACCATACTGCACACTGTTTACTGTCTACTGACAGTTGCTGCACAGTGCACACTGTTAAGTTATTCCAACTTTTGAGTTTGTTATTAGTAGTAAACATTTGTCTGATTGTTAATCATAGGTGTGATTTTATACAATAATTATAACTAAGAAGCAGAGAGGTCCAATGCAGACAGATCCAGCTCACAGAGACCCTGCTCATGGAGATCCAGACAACAGGATAGTTGTTCCTCAGATCGGGTGCATTTTTTATACATTAGGTATAAGCAGATTAAGATAAAGATATACATAATAGTAATAGGATTTGTAGGTAAGCAATGCCACTTTTATAGAATTGGCTGATTCTAATTTATAATAGGAAATTAATTTCTACATGAAATGAAATTGTATCAGATTGTATCACATTGTTCCCAAACTGGATCAAATCGGAATCGAATCATATATCGAATTGTTCCATAATAAAAAGAATCGTCCCTAAATTGTATCATAACCCATGTATCTAGATATGTATTGAATCGTCTCATAAAGGAGAGATGCACACCCCGAGTAATTATTAATCGCTAATAACCAAACCTGCCCTACCATTTAACCCAATGACTGAATTCCTCCCTTTTTTATATATATATTTGTAGAAAATCTCAACATCCAGACAGCAATCAACAAATAAATCAAATGCTCTGACAAATATTACTATGTCCTGATGATCATTTACAATGAAGTTGTATCTTTCTCCCCATTCTGTTAGACCAGAGCCTGGTCTTGTTAGCCCCAAAAAACTGCCCTGGCCGTTACCAAGATGGCTGCCGATTGGCAGAAATTTGCCATAATGGACTTTGACTGTAGCCTGCTCACACAAAGTCAATAAGTGGCCAACACGAGTTGGCCCTACGTTGTGAACTATCTGAATAATGCCATATGTAACCTTTCATATGAGTCACTGAGCCCATGAATTTCCCAGTGTGCCTAGTTCCACTACATACAGTATGTACTGTATATGTAAGCTTTACGGGGCCCACAAAATTGCCCTAAATAGGCTTACCAAATAGTACCAATAAGACAAACCAGGTCAAGTCAATACTGACTTGCTAACTGTGGAGCCTATATGTAACCTAAATGGGTCTCTGTTGGCTTGGATCTTTTCCTTTTACATAATATTTTGCCTTCATAAAATTAGACGGACAAGACAGTATAACAGACAAACACATACATCCTGTTGGTGAGACTTAAGCAGTAACATTGGTTTGCGCTTTAAAAGTATTTTCCACAATATGGACATTCTTTGAAATTTTTCTACCACCTGGATTACTGTTCACTAACCCACACAACAATTAGTTGTCAGCATCCATTAACTTTTACATTACAGTCAAAGACCAACTCAAACGTTACAATCTGTAAGGATTAATTAAATTAAGTGTGTTCCCTTCATATTTAAATAAGTTTACAACTTGTGTTATTTAATAACATTATCTCATATGATGTTGTTCTTAAAAAGTCAATCTGATAAGTTTTTAAATGATGGCATTTAGACTCATCCAATTCTCTATGGACCAACCCGATCATCACCACAAGACCCATACACAATTAGGGCCCTATTTACATGGACTATGGCACTTGGTCCTAGTACGTTTATGGCATGTCCAAGTCAATTTTGCTTGTTAACCGGCAGATAATCTTGGTAAGGTGCATGATGCAAAGAAGTTGTATTTATTCCTCGGCTGCCAGACCCTCTGCCCCACCATTTCACAATCATCAACAACTCTTGACTGCATATGAAAAAATACACTGATACTTAACTGAGGAGGAGGAGGAGGGCTGCTGCATGTCCCCCTGTGTGTCATAAAAATTATAATCCTGATCAATAGCAGGTGGTATACAGGTGGGTGAATACATCCTTAATGAGGAAAATATTAATGATATTACCTGTAGTGATCCTCCAGCAGAAGCAATGATATGTGTATCTCTACATTAACATGCACATTTGTACACAAGGAACAGCTGATGAACTTCATTGATTAGTTGAAACTCCTGAGTGGCTGACAAGATCAATTAGTATTTGATATTTATTAATGTTTTGTGTTCTACACATCGAAAGCCCAGACACACAGTTCAGATTCATACAGTAAAGAAGTTTGGCATGAAGCAGCCATCCTCCTGATAAATCCTGAGATCCTGTCCAAATATATTTATTTCAGAAGCTAAGAGTTGAACTCTGAACTAAGTTCAGCTTTTAGTTTTGCTGATTAAATGTGCCACAATAGTTGTTGTTGTAAAGTGACATTACTGCATTCATGGAAATGTTTAAAATAACTGAAAGCAGCCTCTCTTATCATACAATCAGACCATATGTATGTTGTGAACTATCTGAATAATGTACCCTCGATACCTCAGCATTTTATTTACCTCAGTATTTTATAACTACTTAAGCATTTTATTGTATATAGTACTTTATTGTTTGTTATTGTTTCTATATTTGCCCTTGTACTTTGATTGTATTTGTACTTGAATGTACCCGCTGCTATGATAACCTAATTTCCCCTCGGGGATCTATCTATCTATCTATCTATCTATCTGTCGGTCTGTCTGTCCTTCAAGCTGTCACTTTCTGCTGCCTCAAGATAGCAGTCCGCCATCAATGCACCTGACCACACCTCACTTCATGACCACGCCCAGGCACACAGATGGCCGCAAGTACATCTACAATTTACACAATGTTGGAGCTGAACATTAAAATGACAACTGTGTCAGTCTGAAACTGGCAATGACACTTCCACTGCGCCATGCACCACCTTGCAATAAGCATGAAGGAGTATGTTTCTTTATCTACATCTTCCTCTAAGCCCATTTTCCATATTATCTTTACATTGTCAGGCTTATTTAAAATCTTTAAACTCTGTCAGTCTATGCCCCCCTTCCCCTGACTGTTTTCTGCACTCACTGTGCTGTGGATGGAGGGCAGTGAGCAAATACACTCTTGTTTGTCTTTACACATATTTCACTTGACTCCATGGTACATCAAAGGGTCAAAACACACTTGTTTCTAAAAGGCAGAAAAAAATATTTAATTTTGTTTCATTTAGTGACAGGAAAAAATGAGTAGCACTTCATAATAAGTTCACATTGGAAACAAAATGTACTTGCATCTGATTGGCTGCTGTTCATCCATTAAAATTGCATGGTTTTAGTAAACGCAGCATATACTGTATGTTTTAGATGGAAGTAAGCACTGAAACATTAGTGAAATTACTGTTACGCTGTGTGGTGCGGGGCAGGACCCAAAGCGGACAGCGAGGCAGGAGTTGAGGTCACTGGTGGAAACGGGCTTGAGTTGAGACACATGAAACGTGGGATGAACTGGTAGAGATGCGGGCAGTTTGAGACGAACGGCAGAGTGGTTGATGACCTTATCCACCTCAAAGGGTCCAACAAAACGCGGGGCCAGCTTGCGGGACTCCACTTGAAGTGGAAGGTCCCGAGAGGAGAGCCAAACCCTCTGTCCAGGTTGATATTGGGGGGCCAGCAGACAGTGACAATCTGCCACACGCTGACTTCGCCGGACAGAGCGGGTAGGGCATCACGGGCAGACCTCCACACCTCCTTGCAGCAGGTGACATGAGCCTGGACGGAGGGAACAGCGACCTCATCTTCCTGAGCGGAGAGAAGTGGTGGTTGAAAGCCATTGGCGGCCATGAAGGGGGTCATACCTGTAGCAGAACTGGTGAGTGAGTTGTGGGTATACTCCACCTAGTGGAGAAAAGATGACCAGGAAGTGGGATGACGGGCTGTGATGCAGCAAAGGGTGGTTTCCAGGTCCCTATCAGTCTGTCCATTAGTTTGCAGGTGATAGCCTAAAGTGAGACTAGAGGTGGCACCAAATGCCTTACAAATCGCTTGCCAGGCCTGGGATGTGAACTGGGGTCCGAGACAAGGTCAGAGAGGATCCCGTGGAGCTGGAAACATGGAGGGTTAGGAGGTTGGCTGTCTCAGATGCGGATGGGAGCTTAAGCAGGTGAATAAAGTGAACCATCTTGGAGAAGCAATCCACTATAATGAGAATGGCAGAGTGCCTATCAGACGGTGGGAGACCGGTAACAAAGTCCACAGCGATGTGTGACCAGGGACGACTGGGGAGAGGCAGACGTCTGAGAAGACCAGCAGGAGGGCGATGAGAAGCCTTGCTCCGAGCACACACCACACAAGCTGCCACAAACTAATTTACGCCCCTTGACTGGCTGGGCCACCAGAAGCGCTGGTGAAGGAACTGAAAAGTCCGCTGAGCTCCAGGATGACCCCACTGCAATACCTGGGACTGGACCTCCTCCGGAATGAACGGGCAGTTTGGTGGACCTGTACCAGAGTCAGGGTGTCTGCATTCAGCCTATTGCACTACGGTCTCTATCTCCCAGGTAGCAGCTCCAATGATCCGGGGAGAGGGCACAATGGGCTAGGGTTAGGGGTTCGGGGTCAGTTGGAAGTGTGTCTGAAGTGAAGAGGCAAGAGAGAGTGTCTGGTTTCCCATTCTGGGAACCGGGTCGGTACGATAGGGTGTAATTGAACCAGCTGAGGAACAGAGACCAGTGGGCCTGGTGGGAGTTGAGCCTTCTGGCAGAGCATAGGTATGATAGGTTCTTGTGATCGGTCCAAATGAGAAAGGGCTCCAAGGTGCCCTCCAACCAGTGTCGCCACTCCTGGAGAGCCAAAACCACTGCCAAAAGCTCTCGGTTCCCGACATCATAATTCCTCTCCACAGGGGAGAGGCGGTGGGAAAAATATGCACAGGGATGCAGCTTGTGTGTGGTTGAGTTGTGCTGAGAGAGGACTGCCCCTACGCCAGAGTCCGAAGTGTTGACTTCTACCACAAACTGGCGAGCCGGATTGGGATGTTGAAGTACGGGAGTGTGGGTAAATAACTCCTTCAGCCTTTTGAAGGCAGCGTCGGCTCCGGGAGACCATGTGAAAGGTCAGGCAGTAGATGTTAGTTGACTTGGCTGACTTGGCTGTAATCCTGGATAAATCTGGGGTAGAAGTTAGCAAAACCCAGAAAATGCTGTAACTGCTTGCGGAAGGAAGGAGTGGGCCACTCCTCAACTGCCTGGATCTTAGAGGGGTCCGGTTGGAGTCTTCCCTGGGCTATGACAAAACCAAGGAAGCTGACCTCAGCTGAGTGGAATTCGCACTTTTCAGGTTTTACAAACAGTTTGTTTTTACAAACAGTTTGTTTGTAAAACAAACTTGTATAGTTAGGCCGAAAGGCATCACCAGGTACTCAAAATGTCCAAGTGTGGTTTTAAAAGCTGTCTTCCATTTGTCGCCCTCCCGAATGCGAACAAGGTGGTAAGCGTTACGAAGATCCAGCTTGGTGAATATTCTTGCATGACATAGGGGCTCAAAGGAGGGATCAATAAGGGGAAGTGGATATTTGTTTTTTAATGTGATGTCATTCAAGCCCCGGTAATCAATACAGGGGCATAGGGTCCCATCCTTCTTGCCCACAAAGAAAAATCCCGCTCTGAGGGGAGACGAGGAGGATCTGATTAAACCCGTAGCCTGGGAGTTATTGATGTAATTCTCTATTGACTCTCTTTCCGGGCGTGGCAGGTTATACAGATAGCTGGAGGGGAGTGGCGCTCCAGGTAGCAGATCGATGGCGCAGTCATACGGGTGGTGGGGTGGCAGAGACAGGACTAGCTCCTTGCTGAACACCTTTTCCAGGTCTCTGTATGTTGGTGGCACCTGAGATGAATCAGGAGGTGAGGAAAGGGGTGCTGATACTTTTACGGCTGTAGTGGCAGTTGAAGACAGTGGATGTGGCAGAACGCGCTCCAGCTGGAAATGGAGGCAGCAGACCAGTCTATGTGGGGAATGTGAAGCATGAGCCAGGGGAGACCCAGGATGACCGGGGAAGAGGGTGAAGGGATGTGGAACAGCTGTACACACTCTCAATGATTTCCTGATATTGTCAATGTGATGGTTATGGTGTGATGGGTTACGGTGGCTAGTCACCGCCCATCAAGGGTGTTTACCATCTTGGGGGTGTCGAGAGCTTCGATGGGAAGGCGTGCCTGTTCTGCTGTGGCGGCGTCAATGAAATTGTCGTCAGCACCGGAGTCCACAAAAACATGAATGAGGATTGAATCACGTGACCACTGGAGGGATGCAGGTAGGTTGAGGCAAATGAGAGGGCTAGAATTAGAGGAAGTTTCAGCTCACCAAGGTGCCGTCTTTCAATGGCGAGCTGGTCCTTTTGGCTAAGCTGGACAGGAAGCGAGGTAGTGTCTGGGCTGACCACAGTAGAGGCATAGCTGACTCGAAACGCGCCACTGACGTTCCTCGGGGGTTAACCGGGTACTTGCCACCTATATGGGCTCTTCCAGGGCAGCAGGGGGAGCTCTGGGGCTCCTGGGAGAGTGTGAGAAGCTCTGGGGTGCTGGCAGAGAGTGGGATATCTGGCTGAGGGTGGAGCTAGCAGACCTACGGCTGGTAGAAGCCCTCTCTTTCTGTCTCTCCCTAAGACGGTTATCCAGGCGAATGACTAGTGAGATTAATTCTTCAAGGGTAGCTGGCTCTTCCTGGGAAGCTAACTCATCCTGTAGACTCTCAGACAAATCTCTCCTTAAAAAAGCTAACAAGCGCTGGCTCGTTCCATCCACTCTCAGCTGCCAAGATGCGGAAATCTATGGAGTATTCTGCTGCTGATTGAGATCCCTGGCGTAAAGAAATTCACCACCACCCCGTACGGGGTGATCAATGACTTTCCGCATCTTATTAATATATGTAGTATGTGACTCAAGGGCTGCAGAACCCCCCTCCAATAATGCAGTTCCCCACTGTGCTGCCTTTCCCCTCAATAGGTCCATTGACTATAGACAGTCTGGAGTGAGTCCATTATCTCCCGGAGCATTTGGTCATGTCGTCCAACGAGGATCCCTTGAGCGTTTAGCACCTGGTGAACGAATTCCCAATTTGCTGGGTCTATATTTTAGGCCAGATGATTCTGTTACACTGTGTAGTGCGGGGCAGGACCCAAAAGTGGACAGCGAGGCAGGAGTTGAGTGCAGGCAGACTTTTTTGAGATTTCAACAATGGAATATGCAGGGGCAAGGTGTAGCAAAACTCCGACTGGAGAGTCCGTCGGAGAGGGGAGAGGTGTTGGAGGAGAGGTTGCTCACTGTGGTGCTGGTGGACCAGGTGGCGTGTGGAGGCTCAGGTTGAGCTCGAGGTGAGGGTGCCGGCTGCAGAGGTGTTGAGAGCTGGGTTGTGGGTTGCGGAGCCACTGGTAGTTGGGATAGTAGGTGAACGCTGGAGGTAGAACAAAAAGATAATCAGGTTTCCAAGTAGGCTTAGTGAAACGACTAGCTGGAGCCATATACCACGTCGACCAGGCAGCGTGTGGAGGCTCGGGTTGAGCTCGAGGCGAGGGTGCCGGCTGCAGAGGAGTTGAGAGCTGGGTTGTGGGGTGCAGAGCCACTGGTAGTTGGGATAGTAGGTGAATGCTGGAGGTAGAACAAAAACAAAATCAGGTTTCCAAGTAGGCTTAGTGAAGCGACTAGCTGGAGCCATATACCATGTTGATGTGGCGAAATCATCTGGCAGCAGGTAGAGTGAAGACCAAGGCTTTTAAGCAGGCACTGATTGCCAACCCGCTGTAGGTGTGCATGTGCGACTGCAGCTGCGGTGAGGTGAAACTCTGCCCAGCCTCTCACTGCACCTCTACAAGCACAACAAACAGAAAAAGACACCAAAAACACAGTCCACCACAGAACTTGACAGGTCGTAACAATTACACAAGATACACCAATTGCAAACATCTTGGACATGTGCTATGGCAACATTACCGATGCATTCCGTGCCTGTTCATATCCACCTCTTGGACTTGCAGATCACAATATCATCTATTTAATTCTGCTGTACAAACAGAAACTGAAACACCGTAAGCCACAACAATACAGCATCCCACAGTGATCTGGGGACGCCATTTGTTATATCCAAGGCGCCCTGGCATGCATTGATTGGAGTATTTTTGATGGAAATCTGAATGACAGGGTTTCTGTCATTATGAATCTGTATAAACAAAAAACACTAGGAAAAACATAAGGCATGCTCAAAGATAGGGCCAGCCTCAAAATGGCAAATCGAAAAATAAAAAAATTGCTGGAGTCTGAATTTGCCAACATAACCAAGCAGGCATTTAAGAGGGTGAAAACCCTAACTGGGTGTGAATCCAAATCCAACAGATGTGAAAAAACTGACTAAGAATCCTTTGCATAAGAACTCAAAATATTCTATGCCCATTTCCATACCCATGATCTCTCAGCTGAGTGTGAAGTATGGCTGAATCCCAGCAAGGGTGCTGAAGGCCTGTGTCCAGGAACTCTCACCAATTATTATACCATTATTATTACCATTATTATTATTATTATTATTATTATTATTATACTTTTAGTATTATTAATACTCGTATCTCAATTAGTAAAGCTCTCTCTCCCTTTCCCTCTCTCTCAGTCTCTCAGCCCAAGCGGTTGAGGCAGATGGAGATGGCCACCCACCATTGAGTCCTGGGAAATTGGGTCTCTGTAAATAAATTAATCAAGGACTATGGTTTAGACCTGCTCAATTTGGAAAGTGTCACGAGATGACTTTTGTTGTCAATTGGTGCTATACAAATAAAGATTGATTGATTGATCCCCTCTAGGGCTGAGAGGGGATCACAGGATATGGTGGTGTGCCTGGTGCACCTCTTCTTTCAGCACCTGGACTCCCCAGGTCACTGTCAGGATCCTCTTCACAGACTTCAGCTCTGCTTTTAACACAATCCAAAAGCATCTGATGATCCAGAAGTTACACCAGCTCATCATCCCGTCCCATCTGATCCATGTTATTCACAATTCCCTCAGTGACAGGCTGCAAGCAGTTTGCTCACTTAAAGCCTTGAGTCTCAAGTGAAGGATAAGTTACATTGTCAGTCAGTCTGCTTTGACATTTTAGCACCATATTTAATTACAGTTCAATAAATTGTACTCATTTGTATTTGACAGATAATTTCAGGGAAAATGTTAAATTATAAATTGAACAAAACTACTAAAACATTAATCTTGAAAGGGAGAGCACGGCTACTTCAGACCAGATCAGGGGGTGCAGCAAAATGCCGCAGGTTTGTGCGGTGGTGTGGAATTGTCACTCCATGGTCCGCATATGTGTCATGTTATGAACCCCCGCTGATCAGATTGCCGAAAGGCAAAGCTGCTGTGCTGTTATGCTACTAGCATGCTGGTCCTACAAGTGATCTTTTGTCCATATGGACAGATTAAAAGTAGAAAAGTAGATTAGAATAAAAGTAAACGACCAGGATGCCAGGCAGATCATTACTGTTCGCTTTAAACTGGGGCACAAGACCAAACTGACTGAGTACAAGTGAAACACCTTCTACACAGAGACTTATTTTTTCGTAGTGTTCCCTCTGTGGCATTTCACTAACAAAGACCATGCCCTCGTGTAGCATAAAGCTAGTTGTATTTGAATTGATAGAAGGTTTGATAAGGATAGGGGAGGGGGGTCGAGGTAGGTGGATGAAGGAAAAGGGGGTCAAGTGCATTAGACGATGGAAAGGTGGTCGAGTGCAGTGGACGGAGGAAAAGGGGGTCAAGTGCGGTGGATGGACGAAAAGTGGGTCGAGGTAGGTGGATGAAGGAAAAGGAGGGTCGAGATTGGTGGATAAAGAAGAAAGTGGGGGTCAAGATCGGTGGATGAAGAAGAAGGGAGGGGGGCTCGAGATCAAGATGGAGGAGAGGGGCTCTTATAAGGTTGTAGAGTTTCTGGACCATCTAGGAACCAGGGAGGTTGAGACTCAGAGTGGGGGTACGTCTTGATGAGTACGCATCTCGATTTGCCTTTTTTTCATTACCCCCAAAAAGGTTTACTGGTCTATGGGCTCATCGGATATCAGAGTTGAGGAGACGGGCTGTTCAAGATTGTTTGACGAGATGTGATGACGATGTGGAAGAACTGAGGGTTTAGATGTGGATGGTGGCTGAAAACAGAGGGACTGGTATTGGGTGAGAATCCAAGTGTCTGGTGCCAAGGATTTGAATTTTTGGGAATAAGAAGCGAGAGAGTGTCAGCAACATAGTTTCTGTGACCGAGAATCTGAGTGACGCAGATTATGGAGTTGGTCTGAGCCCAAGTTCAGGCACCGGATGACTTTAGACCACTCATGCCCCCAAAGAATTGCGGCAGTGACGACTGGAAATGTTTGCAAGGAGAGAGTGAGGACAGTTGAGGGGCCAATTTGGGGTGAACCATCTACTGCCGCAGTAGCTTCCGAACCTACTGAGGGTGCGGCATCAGTGTACGACTGGATGTCCTCAGGCTGGGTGACTTGGTTGTAAAAAAGAAAAGAAAAAATGCCATTCCATGAAGAGAGGAAGTCACGGCATGTTCGTCCTCCATTTTACGGGAGTCATCCAAGGTGATGTAGTCACAGAGGAATGGAATGGTGGATGGCAGGGATGGTAAGTGGGTGATAATGGATGAACTTTGAGGGCTGGTGCGGACGGCGATGTTGAGGTGTCCGAGCAGGGAGAGAAGGCTTGAGAGGTAGGTGTATCGAGGGATGTGCTGGATCTTATGGTTAATTTGGCGGAAAAGGGGAACGCCTGAGATGAATGAGAAGTCAGGGATAACGTCGATGCCTGGGTGGAGCCCTGGTTGAAATGGTGGAGGCAGCCTGCTACTTGGGCAGACAAAAGGAGGTTGTAGGTGTAGAAACTTGTGCTACCGAACCGCAGAGCCAAGTCCAAGATGGTGAAGAGGTAGTCGTCCAGCTCGGCCCTGCAGTCGGGAAAAACAGAGCGGATGGTATCCCAATAAAGGGAAAGGCTGAGGCGAACTCACTGCTGTGAGTTCCCTGGAAAAGTTGGGTGAGGTCAGTGTAGGTGCCTGATAGGATGTGCTGCCTGAGGGAAGTTGAAATGGGTGAGGGTCGTGCACCGAAGGGGGGTGGATGGGAGGTGTGGCAGAAGCCAGAGTGAAGTTGCTGGTGGCCATGGGGTTGAAGATGGGTGGAGCGGCGCGGCTGCTGGAAGGGGGCGCTGTGGGAACAGAAAAAAACGGGGGTGTTGGGGGAAGGAGGGGGGCGGGAGGGGTAGAGGGATAGAAAAGGAGGAAATTGGGGAGGACTGGCAGCGGAAGAGCCCTGGCCTGAGGTGGCAGTGGCTGTATGCATGTTGGTGTGGTTGGTCATGGTTGCTGGAAAGGAGTAACTAGGGGTAGCCACAGAAGCTACATTAGCGGGGGAAAGGAAGAAAGAAGAGAAGAGGAAAGGAAAGGATGCTGGGATGGAGGGATGCATGTGCTAGGGATGATTGTGCAGCCTGCGGACACAGGGATGAGAGGAATGAGGAAGAAAGGTTAGATAGGTAAGACACATAGGGAGCAGGGGGGAGATACAACCTGACCCTCTGCAGGGGCTGGTGATGTCAACGGCGACATGATGTCAACGGTGCCCCTGATGTCATTGGTCTGCTGTGAGTGGGTGGCGCTCAGGAATGGACCTGGAAGTGAGTAGTCAGCTGGAGTGGTGGTGGAAGTGGAGGCTGTGAGTAGTTGGAAAAGCTGGGCTTTGACAATGAAAAATCAGACAATGAAAAAAATTATTTGTGATTTCATTATTTGTTTTTGAATGTGATGCAAAATAAATAAGTAACGCTTTGTTTTCATACTTTCGATTTTATGCTTGGATCAAAAATAGGGAATTGAAAAAACGGACCACGGGCTAAAATTGGTTTTGATATTTAATTTGTCTGATATGTATGACCCGGAAGTTATTTATGGTAGCTTTATTGACTCACACAGTTGGTCCGGCTCATGAATTGCTCTGTTTTTGGCAGTTTATGAGCTGTAGCTTTGTGGATAAACACACCAATCTCTTAGGCCCTTCTTCTGGTCACAGGAATCGGACAAATTAAACATCTAAATTAAGTTCTGCCTGGGCCCATTGTATTTCATTTCCTATTTTTGATCATACCATAAAATTAAAAGTATGAAAAAAACAAATCTTTATTTTTTTTTTGGTATCAGACACATAAACAAGAAATTAAACAACTAATCATTTTTACATGCAATTTGCAAATGCTGCTTTATCATAATGGTTTGTATATCTGCAGTCCTGATTTTGTTGGTTTCACTTTTTAAATGATGGATACAGACGATCACCACCTGGTGGTATGGAGAGTTTTTTCCTCGCACGCAGTGAGCAATTAAGCATCCAGCATCTAGACACACACTAATCAACACTTAACAGATGAACATCTACAGTTTCATCCAGTTTCACCTCCAGTCTGGATCTATACTGGCTGGCCCAAAAGACGGTGAAAGCCCCTGCTGTAAAGCTTGTTCTGTAAGTCTGCAAGGCTAACGTTAGCTGAGTTGGTCAATCCAAAACTACCCACGCATAGCAAATCAAATGGCCTTCTTCTTTATAAAGATAGAAGATAATTGCACACATATCTGAGCATGAAACAGTTAAATTCACAGTTGACAAATACAAAGTCTGATCACTGGATGGCTGTACAAAATGTTTAGAAAGAAGAAAAAGAAAACTAATTTGAATAAAGGACAAATAGAGAGAAAAATAGATTCCGAGAGCAGAACACAAAACATTTACAATCATCTAAGACCGCATAGGCACCATACCTAATGCATCAAAGCAACTACAAATAACTTTCCAAGCACTCTGGACTTCTTTCCAAAACTTTATATTGTCAGATGTTATTTGTCACCAAAAGTGTAGCATGTTGTATTACTGTTAGCATGCTGATGTAGGCATTTGCACTTCTGCACTTGCACTGCTGTGCAGTTGTAGAGCCTCACAAAGCCACCACTAACTGTAGACTCTCAGTACTTATTTGTAGAAACTAACAAAATATGCTTTAAAGTTGAAGAAAAAAGAAAAGAAATCACTGGTGACATCAACATCATTCTTTCTTTTTCTTCCATCACCCCAGTGCTCTTTAGCTTCACGAAGTAGACAAGACTGGACTTACTTAAGTCTTCAAGCTTCACTGAAAAGCGTATTATTGTTCTCTGTATGCCAATCTGGACCTTGTGTCCTATCACGTCATAAAAGAGAGCTGACTGCTGCATCATGTAATAGGTTAGATGGGTACAGGTGCAAAGTGTGCATTCAGTATGTCCTTCACACAAAAGTACACACTCCCCCAATGCCAAAAGAATAGGGGCTAACCTCAAGGTAAAGAGGGAGGTCAAACATCAGAAACATGTTCATGTTTACCTGAGGGAAGAAAATCTAATTAAGTGTTTCTTGAGTTAAAATGTGCCCGTCCACCCAGTGCTGGCAAAATCCACCAGGGTACATTGTAGAATATCTTCCCACCTGACAAGGACATCAGAGAATATATGAGCATTCCTTAATCATCCTTGGCAGAGCTACCAAAAAGCAAACATGTATAATAGATAGTACATTTCAGTAAAAATAGACGCCAGTACTGAACCTTCATTAAATCCTCAAACAACAGGCTTTGTTCTGTCTTGTGAAGATTAAAAACTTAATCTGACAGTCTGCTGGCTGACCTGAGAAACTTGTTTGTAACATACAGTAGTAGTGTAGTGTGCAAGTTCACAAAAGCAAATAAAAAGAAAAAAATAAACTATACAGTATTTCACTAGGATTAAATCTCGAGACTTTTGTAATCCTTTGAGTTTTTTGGCCATGAGCAGGCCAATGTTTTTACTTATACTGTGAGTTATCTCTGCATCTACTAGAAAGAGTGACAGATCATTTTGAAAAGATCGTCATGGTTTGCAGATGATTAAACAACCCAACTGCCAGAATAAATTACAACAATGTGTTTTTCAGCAAACTATGGATATGCTGAAACTGTACATTTCTTTTTGTTACTACTTTACATTTCTTTAGGTTCAGTTTTCTGTTTTATATTGTGGCGACACTGTGGTTATGATCTGGCTAGGTTAAGGCTTAAAAAAACTGTTTTGGTCACCTCAAACACAGCTGGAGATGCTCTGAGGTCTCAGAAATACACCTGATTTTGTCACCACAAACATGGCTTGAAATTGAGATCTTATTAAAGCTGCTGTAAGTGATACATTTTTATTAAAATAAGTGTTAAATTGCTCTTTATTTCAACAGTAATCCAACAGAGTGTTTGGTCAGTAACCCATGTCACTCCTCGCCCTACCCATGTAGTAAAAGAGAAAAGACAGCAGAATGGACAGGAAGTCAGCTAAAATGATAATAATAATAAAATATATTTAAAGAATATGTTGGTGTCATGCTACCAAATGTTTAAATGTCGTGTCTTGCACTGTGGTCACAAGCAACCACCATCATCTTCACCTCCCAATATGAAATTCAGGTCATAAACATGTATCATAGAAAGACATTTGAGATATACAACCATGACTTATCAGTGGTTTCCAAAAATGTTAACTGCCAACATTTAATTCTGGCAATGTGGGCTTGATCGCTGCAGGTAATGTCATTAATATTTTCCTCATTAAGGATGTATTTCTCCCCTCTCATCCCACCGTTATTGATCAGAATGGTACTTTTTATGACCTGTCCTGCTTGATCCACGGTTGTTGATGGGACAGATGGCTGTTAAACAGTGGGGCAGAGGGTCCAGCAGCCGAAGATCACATCCATGTCCCTCACTGAAGACGAGTGCCACTGGTTAATATGTGCCAGCCCCTGGCACACCTGACTCTTAAAGGGAATGGGAGACAACACTCGGATTGGTTTGATTTATGTTCCGCCCAAAACACACCCATGACTAATTCAGATCTTAAATATAATCCCTTTGCGCCATGCGCCACACTTTGCGCCAAGATTATCTGCCGTTTAACTACCAAAAAGTAGTCTGGCTGTGGACTCTATATATACAAATATTATTTGTAACATTTTTAAACAAGAATATAAAATTAAGAAAATATTATTAGAAAAGGTAATATGTTTAATAATATATAACTCATTCATTGAGGCAGACATTTAGTTTGGGATTGTCACCAGGCTTGCCTCAATAAATTAGTGTTACACAAATTGGAATGTGCAGTACCTCAAACAGGCTGGTGATCTTAAAATATTAAATTTCAGACTTTACAAAGAGAAAATCAACATACAATTGTTTTTTTAAAGGCTGACTACACTTCATGACTAGTTCCTCTTAATATTCATATTACAAAATTAAGACTTGCAGTGATTACATTTAATATTATCTTCAGTAACATTTTGCTGATACCAAGCTCCGCTTATCATTCTGAGCCAATCAGGTCACCTCTTCCTTTTCTTTTAAAAGTGTGTGCACTTCCCACTGTGGTATTCTGACAGTTTCGTAATGGATGAGGAGACCAGGCAGCCTGCAGCAGAAAAGCTTTTCCCAAGAGGGAACTGATGTCCTTGGATGCAGATGGCCTGCCGCCAAGGGCAGATGATGTTCTTTTTGAGCTGAATTCATATTTCTGCAGGCACCGTATTTCCCATCATGTTTTGCAATATTTTGTCATTTCCCTCCAGTTTGTTTTACTTGAGTGATTAAGAAGGTTATATTCACTTAATCCCTGACAACACTAAAGGCAAGAATGACACAACATCCAATAATGTAAACAATGGCTGAAGCTACTTTCACAAATTCATTAATTTAAAGATAAAAGAAGAAAGAAAGAGTACAAAGAACATCAGAAACACAGTTTATAGAGCTCTGGAAATCACGTGATTCATTCATAATGCAAAACTTGATAGATTTAACATTACTAAGCCTTATAATGCCCCAGGTGTGCTTTTCACAAGTATTGAGACAGCTGGAGCGGACAATGTTGCAGACCTGCAGTATCCAGACATCTACAATTACCTGATCAACTTTCCCTCGTCCTACTCCGGGGAGTATCTGAAAACCTACAAGAATTCGGAGGGGTACAAATGGACGCAATCTGGCTTTCTGATGAATATTCAGCTTTGGAGTCTATCAGCTAAAAACAGCATCGTCGTCACTGGAAGGGTAAGTGTCTCTTCATCACAGTTACGTTAGCATGAGCAACAGGACAGCACAATGTAACTAGCTTATCCCTGTGCTTAACATATATGTTAACTAGTCTACATTTCTGATATACCAATACTTTACCATGTTGGCACAGTTTGAATTAATGTCTAAAGGCACCACCTCATACATGAAATTATACCTTTATGATAAACAGCAGTTATCAATAAAGTGCCTTGAAATCTGTATGACAGGTGAATCATTCCCAAAATTGAATGACCCTCAGTTGAAGCCATGGGTGGTGGTCAGGAATGATGGGGTTGTGTTAGGAGCCCACTGCAACTGTACAGCTGGTCTTGGAGAACGTTGCTCCCATGTGTCAGCTGTGTTGTTCAGGGTATGGCAGCATAACCATGGAAGAGAGGACCAGATAGCTGTAACATCAAGTGGGCCAGACCAAGTGAGGAGTCTTTGAAAAGAGTGGAGTATCAGCAAAGGCAAGGACATAATTTTCAACAACACACAATGATGTAAAAATAAAGCCAAGAGCTCATAATAGTCAAATCTAAAATGGACTGCATATCTCTCTCTGTATACAAATCAGAGGTGCATTTGTAGAAGAGGAGACTCAAGCACAGTCCAAAGTCCAAAAATCTGGTTTGATTAAAGAGGTGGTAGGATAACAGCATCCACCTTCAGAGCAGCCACAAAGACAGACATCAAAAAGCCCTCAGTGTCCCTGATAAGAAAAATATACCCAAAGTCTCATTGCTTCACCACTGAGGCTACAAGGTATTTATGCTGTGATGGCCTCAGGGTTGGTCCTACTCTGTCCACACTGTGTTGGCTGTGTCTTTCCTTGGTTTCAGGAAGTTGATGGGTGGAGCTGGGTCCTCATCAGTGATGCAACACACCAAAGCAGGCTGGATCCTGCAGGATCCTCTCACTCTCTTGCCTTGACCTGCTATACATACAATACATACATATAATGCATATAATTATGTCTATGTGTGGTTTCCTCTTTTGTCATATACTGTTGAGCCAGGTTGTGACAAAATGGGGGCTCGTCCGTCCAATTTCTGATTTTCTTTGTCTGGTAAGTTTTCTGACGCTGAATTAGTAGCTTTTTGTAGTCTGCTGGAACTAGTACTATTTGCGTCACCTCTATCTTATGCTAATCTGCACTACTAAAGGTTTGGGGCTTGCCTTTAGAGGAGGATAGAGTGAATTAGTATCAGGTTTTGCTATGGATGACTTGAGGTGGTAGTCTGGGTATTAAAGCTACTAAGTACTAGTTTTGGGAGGCCTCATAGTCTGGAGTTCTGGTTACTGGCTGTGATGGAGATCAGTTTGCCTGTGTATACATAGGTTTGGTTGAGGTTCTTGTATCATTAATTGCTTAGTTTTGGTCAGTTGTGCATACAGGTAGGGCTGGAGACAGTTTTGGAAATTGAGGGCCATGGAGACTATGTTGATTGTTTGTTGTGCACATGTTAGAATTTGAGCTTTCTCTGGTAGGATGAAGGAACGTTTCTCCTTTAGGATTCATTTGTAAATCTTGGTAGTGTTGCAGTGAAAATTGTTAGAGCAGTTGTCTCGGGGGCACATCCCTGGATTCGAGGGGGTCGCTATTTTTGCCGTTGCCTTTCTGCTTCTAGTGGTTTTTAGTGCATAAATACCTACTGTAAGTAACTGCATGAAGACTAGGGTTGAGATGAATACGTTTTTGGGTAAGTAGTTAGCAGGAAGGCTCTAATTTTTACTGCACCTCAGGGATCAATATTGTCCTGTTATGGCTACTGTTGCTGGTTTTGTTCGGTCTCCATCACATTATGACGTCGATGTTGGAGAGAAACGGTTAAAGGAGGAAATTAAAGGGTCGTTGAGTGCTGCTTTAAAGGAAAATGGTGTTTTGCCGGCTACATTGCAGAGTCCAAGTGGCAGTGTTGGTGAGTTTGTGGGTTCTACTACAGTAGCTTTAAACTTTGAGCAGCAAAAAGAGCTGTTGCTGTTGCAGATGGAGAGGGATAAATTGGGTATATGTGGCGATTCAGGGGGAAAATTAAAGGTCCCATATTATGAAAAACTAGCTTTTTCTGGGATTTGGGGTGTTTTTTTGGGTCTATGGTGCTGCCACACGCATAAAAAATTTGAAAAAAGACCATCCGTGCTTTTTTGAGTGAGATACAGATTTCTGACGGTGTCTTGCTGCAGTTTCCAGATGAGCGAGTCAAATTCAGCTTCGGTCACCGACGTCATTGACCGATCATTTGAATATTCCCAACCACAGTGTCCACCCACCAGGTACAGCATTACCATCTCGGAGATCCGCCATTACGCTATCGAAAGCACCATGTCGAAGCACAACGAGAAGTGTTCTGTTGTTGGTTGTACAAATCAACATAAGTGCCTATATTCTGTCCCAGCTACAGAAGAACAGAAGAGACAGTGGTTGTGTTTCATTTTTAACGACAACGTGCCGGCTACGGTTCCTGTAAGTCTGTTTGTGTGTGCTAACCACTTCACATCGGACTGCTTCAGTAACGAGGGTCAGTACAAAGCTGGCTTTGCCTCGACACTGACCCTCGTAAAAGGATCAGTCCCAACCATACGGGACCCAGCAACTGCACCCGAGCCACAGGTAAGTGTCGCCACGTTTTGATAGTATTTACAGTTGCCTACGAGTATGGTGAAGTCAGCTTGAAATTGGCTAACTAGTTAGCTCCGCTTCGGTCCGCTATGCAACGGCATTTGAAGCAAGTTTAATGTTAATAATATTACGAGGGAGCTTGGCTGTCACAGTAAAAAGTCTGGAAACGTGCAGACTGGAGACAGAGACTATGCGAACAGTGTCCAAGAGTTTGGAGACTGTGTTGGAGACAAACACAGCTTTCGCTAGCTGTTTTTAGATGTTACCTGTTGCAGGTCAGTGGGGGATGGGAGCCTGGTGGTTGTGTTGGGGAGTCCTGCTGCAGCCGCAGAGTCTGTATTTTTCTGAGCCTCTCCTTCTGGGTCCGATTTTTTTTACTTGTATTTTTTACCTCCCCATTGTTGACTCAAAATACCAACAAATCACAAATAATACACATTAGGACAAGTAATCAACACACAAATGAGTGCTTACATTCTGACCTCAATTAAAACACGTTACTAATCTAAGGCTGCATTAAGACCAAATCCAGCATTACAGAATCACCACAGGCTTGTACGGTGGTGTTTGTAGTGTCATTTAATTAACACAAACACAACTCACTGTGTGAAGTCAAGCTGTGAACTTTACCCCAGCCCTATCCAGTATTTCTCAAAAAAGTAGTTTGCCCAACATCATTAGATAGAAAAGGGGAACAGCCCCGACCCAGATCCTTTGCTCCATTTCCTGTTTATGAACACCAAACAATGGATGTGTGTAGGAATTGCAATTTTGCTGCAAAGACTGCATGCCTGACACAGACATACAGAGTGGGTACATAGAATAAACCAAGCCAGGACACAACTGGGAGAGTATCATTGTTTTGTGCACCAATTCTGCTTGGATAGCAACTAGATTCAGCGAAATTTCAGGCTGAACAAGGAGACGTTCGATTGCATTGCTGAAGAGACTAGGCCTGTCCATGAATGAATGCCAAATCCTACCATCTCAGCAACTGAGTATTTGTCTTCGCTAAGTTATTTTAAGTAGAATTAAAAGATTTGCAAGATTCTTTTTGATAAGCAAAAGACACACATGCACGCACACAAACAAAGCGAGTGCTCTCTATTGCAGGATAGTACACACCAGCATTGTTTACTGTTTGTTAGCTATTTTTTTTTTAATAGAAAGAAACTGCATTGCTTGTATCATTGTCTAAATTTCCTTATTGATAACCACATACATACACTTTACATCCAATTAACTTTTGTCGTGTATGGTAGTGGAAGTATTTACAGTGCATCCATTACTACAGAAAAAGTAGTAATATTACACTGTGAAAATACTCCACTACAAGAACAGACCTGAATTGAAAACCTTAATTCAGTGAAAGTATGCAAGTCCAGTCATCAAAATGTATGTAATGCAATGTAAATCTGCTGCTGGAGATGTTTTATTATTGAGCTAGTCTTAACTGCTTCATGTAATTTTAAAATGTTTAATCTACAGCAATGCACCGCATTTTATGTTTGCTGCAATGAGAATCTCTTAAAACAACACAAAGTAATACTTTGCTGCTGTGTAATTTCAGGTGTTTTGCCATCAGGGATTCTTATCAATCCATTGCCGACAGCTGCGGGTGTGTCCACTTGACCAATAAGTACAAGTACTGACCTTTGGGTAACTTGGTGGACAAATTCATGCTGGTGCTCAAATAGGTTGATTGGAGGGCGATTGCAGAAGACTACATAGAGCTGAGGAACTTTCCAAACTGCATTGGAGCGGTGGCAGGCAAATACTTTGTATCAAGGCTCTGGGATATTCAGGCTCTTTGTTGTACGACCACACAGGCTTGTGCGTGCCTCAGAGCGAGGACTTACTCAAAACACAACCATTATTACAAGCCTGTACGCCTACTTGCCTTATGTCAGCACATATAAGCACATATCACATCCAACCTCCACACACGCATCAAATCTGAATCAAATACAAAACATGCCAGTCTGACTACAAGGAATCAAGTCCGCATTAACATGCGCAATATAACCTCTGAAATACTATAACACGCATCAACAAACCAATCAATGACACCACACATGCATGACCATCATAATTTTAAAAAATCGGCCAGGCTGCCTACAAGAAATCCAATCCTCAGCAACATCATATACAACACAGTGCTAACAATTAATAATACAGTTTATACAGATCAGCCCTTACCTTAAAACAGAAGCGACCACACAGGCCTGGGATCAGCTTCCTTTGCTGTTGGTCCAGAAGCCCATGATGTGGACAGGCGATGACCTGATTTAATCCAGGATGTGCTGAAGGGTGCTGGGTCGAATCTCTCCAAAGGGGGTCCATTAAGATCCACAAAAAGGAGCGATGAGAGGCTGTTTTCACGCAGTCTATTGCTATATTATATTGGCTCGTCCTGTATGGTCACCCCGGGCCCAGCTGTTGGTGGGCTTTCACCGGCAGCAGTCCCCGCAGGTGCAGCAGTGGTGTTGGTTGTCCTCAAGCTAGCATCTGCCGAAGAACTCGCCTCTTGCTGCTCCTCAGATTCAATCGTCTTCGATTTCTTTGTAAATCCAAAATTTGCGAGTAGGTTTCCCTGTTTTCTTTTAGACATGATGACTGTAAAACATGGCAGTAAATACGATTCAGCACCGAAATTGAGCGGGTCCAGCAGCTCCAGCGCGGGTCTTTTTTTTCGTTTTCGATGTGTGATTTAAAGTGACGTTTAAGACATAGTGCCCCCATGCTTCAATGGTGAGGACAAGAATTGCATGCAGGCCGGCATCTTTATTAAAATGAAATAGTGATGAATCACTCTCATGCGCAAAGCATACATTAAAAATAGCCTAATTTTACACATGATCCATGATTATGACAATACAAAAAACAAAGAACAAAACAAAAAGGAAATGCATGGAAAGAAACAGCATTTTGCCAATATTTTAGAGACCCCCCCCAAAATTTCACAAATCATGTTTTCAGGGGAGCTCATGTCTCATTAAGGGGGGCTGAGACCCCCCTGTCTCCCGCATAGTTCGCACCCTGGTTGCAGCCATTCTATGAGGCTGGGACTCAAAATTACTAGTGTCCCCCCTTTCACTGTTGGGGGTTGATATTACATCAATAGCCCTTTTCACACAGAGACGACGCATTATCGCCGCAGCGGCGGCTCGCCAATTCTCTGCCATTGTTTGTTCACACAGAACCAAGCAGCTCCAGCGTAAAGACGAACCAGTGTGTTATTCACACAGAGAGCCGGCGCCGCGGCTCCAAAGGAGGCGTGACGGTACACGTCATGATGATGACGTGTGTGTTTTTTTCAAGGTGTTCCCCGGTGTCCTCCTGTTAATCTAAACATGTACCTGCTGACTGTTTATAATCATATGGATGCTGTTATAATCTTTTGTGATTGAGATCCTGACCCACCAAACATCCTGGAAAGTGACAAAGTTAAGTTTTTCGCTCTAAATTACATAATTACATAATCACCATCAGTAAACAGGACGCTGTCTGACTCTTTCACTCGCAGGGAGGGATGCTGTTTTCTGGGGGAAAGTTCACTGAAGTCTGAAGTCGCGGTGACTTTTTCAAGACACTAACTAGAACAACACAATAGTGAAGGACACAAACACTTGGTGCATTAAAGTTTTTTACTGGGGACAGACGCTGTTTTTCGGGGCAGAAATGTGACAAAGAGTCGGTAGGATGGACAGGTGGACAGACACTTCTCCACGTATAATTGCAGTATTTTTTTCCTCATATAAGTTGCCAAAGACACGACCAGTTACTACGTTACTGTTGTTTGGTCCTGTAACGTTGCTTTGTGGGACATTTCTCTTTATTTTGTTGAGTGAAGGACCTGTTATCACACAGTGAACACCATCAGACCGACGCACCCTCGCTCCGCGCCACCGGCTTATCCATTCACACTGGTTTGGTTCACCAAATGCTGCGCCTCTGATACTACCTCCGGAGGCGCATCAGAGGCGCAGCGACATTTCACACCTCGCCGCATCTGAGACTTTCACACAGAGGCGGATGCGGAGAATTGGCGCAGGATCCCTGCACTCAGAGGGCAGTGTGAATGGGGCTAGTCTTTCCACTCAGTGCTCTTCTCAGAGCGCTGCGTCTGTGTTCCTATAGCTATTAGATTCATTCCTCTTTCTTATTGAGAGAATGCACAAATTAATAAAACTCCATAACACGTTGTAACTGCAGATTGACACATAGCACATACACACGAATGCACCGCAAATGTAAAGTGCCAAGGCAGCTGAGTTAAGGTGGATCATGCAGAGAGAGAAAGAGAGGGATGAAATGAAGGGATAGAGAAGGAAGAAGTAAAGTGAACAAAAAACAATGAAGGGAATAAAGGTAGGGGGGTGCTCCAGCAGTAAGCTTTTATTTTTTATTATCACCTTTCAATCTTTTAACTGTTACTGCCATCCATTACATTATGATACAACTGGTAGGCTAACTTTATAATGGTGTGAGTTTATGGAATTTATGAAATAGAGAACAGCAAAAGTCATTGTTGGTGACTAATTGTGTCACATTACATTACTATTATGTTAGCGAATATGTATTTTTAGCAAAAAAAAGCTATTATAAATTAGCCATTGAATCAATTTTCATGTTTAGCTTTTTAATATCTTCAAATATATAATTTGGGGCTCTTCTGTCGATTCAACTGCAAAAATGTAGGCTAACCGATTTTTCTCATGCTACAATTGTGATATAAGGTATTATATTGTAATTGTTGAACAACAAAGGATGAACTTAAATGAAACACATTTGACTCTGTAAACAAGGCATACAAGTGTGCTTGAAGTGTGTCATCTGCTTCAAGTCTTGAGATGGAGATTCTTGTCCATGACAACTGCTTTGACAGCCTGGAAAGCAGGTGACCTTTCTTCGAGCCACTTCTTTCTTCTCTGCTGCTCCTGTGTCAAGGCTGGGTGATGACAGGTGTACTCAACCCCATTCTTCTCCCATCTATGCATGCCACAAATATGATGCAGCGCCGACTTCCACCGATGCAAACAATCCCACAAAAAATGAGAACAGACAAGTTTACAGTATGTATCTGGGAAAACAGTTTATGAATATTTTGTTTGCCTTTGAGATTTCACCAGTTTGAAAGAAATCTGAATAACATTTGTATCAGTATCTTAGCAATACAGTTTCTTACACTGATGAAAGCATGGTCTACAGTCAATCATGGTGGATTAAAATTTTACTTGCATGGGTTACATGATTTACATGATTTGCATGACCAATACAAGTTGTTGGAGATTGATTTCAGCCATGGTTCTTATTGGATGCAGCCACAAGTTTCTTCTTCACATTATAGGCACACATATATACATTAGCGTTAACGTTAGCATTAGCCCTACTGGTTACTTTATTTATATTTTATATCAATAACCTAAAGTTGTAGCTAGGTTATATTATTATCGGCTAAAGCTGAGGTTGGTAAGTTGGAAAAACCATCAAACCATCAGCAGTGACCAAGGAAGTGGAGGCAGAGGCCATGGCTGTGGGAGGTCGACAGGTCAAGGAGCAGATGTTCATACGTCAAATAGAAAATCTTCAAGCTCAAAGGATTGCACATGAGCAGGTATCTAAAGTAGAACACTACTGGTGCTTTTTTTCTGATAAACACCACCTACAACTAAGTTATTTGTGTTTTCTACAGTTTATTGACCAGGCATGTAACTTTTACACACAAGCGCCCTAATCATAATTACATTTCTTGCCAAGTAGTTTTTCACCATTTGAATTTGTGTTTTGGTGCATAACAATAAACACAGTAAGTAGAAAAATGTAAAGAAAGATAAAGGGCTGGTACTACAAGTCAAAAGCATGAATAGATAAAATGATAAAAATGTCAAATAAATTGGGACATCTGTACAGTTTTGTCCAGGAATGTCTAAAGTATTGACCATTGAAAGTGTATATGTTCACAGTATGCTGAGGACAGTCGAGCTCTTTCCAGAAAAATGGAGAAATCTAAACATGTTGCTCATTTATGGCTTTACAGGCCAGAATTTGAAAACTACGTTTGGAGCAATCACATCAAGTGCTGGAACTCTGCCTGACACCTATTTATTTCTTGTTCTTTTCCTTGTTTTGAATGAGAGGTTTCTTAACTGACTATAAACACAGATCAGTGTTGGCTAACAGGTTAGGCTGCTGATGTTGGTGCTGTCGCAATCATCTACTGTTCTGGCAGTGATTGTCCTGTAGAAAGAATTGCACAATTACTTATCTGACAGTAAATACAGCTTTTCAAGGACCTTGAAAATATCATATTACTTTACAACTTTACTTGTCCAACTCCTGTGACTGAAAAGTCATCATCTCTGCAAAAATTATAATTTTTAGAAAACTGGACAAGGATGGAGAACTAAATGTATTCACAGGACATAAAGGTGCATTTAAATGTGTTTACAGGACATAAAGTTACATCTGAATGTGTTTATGGGGCATAAAAATGTTATTGATTCCCTCAAAGACAACACAGGACTGTTGCTATGTAAAAAAAAAAATAGTAATAGAAGTCTGGGGTTCGGTGGATGATGGGAAGCTTATGTGACTGGTGGCAAGCAATTATTTGAAGGAGTTGGTGGGTGCACTGTGTGCAGCAATTATGGTCAGTGTTTCCCGAATTCTGCTGTGGTCAGCTGAAAGTCAGATCATCAATTGAAATGCAAAGTCTATTTTCTTAAAAAACTTCTTATTTATATGTAATAGTCTCAAGCGGTAGATGTGATTGTTACTTGTGACCAGTACTTAAATCATTTTCCTGGTGCAGCTAAAGAAATGATGCCATTCCTTTTTGTATTGTATCCCTGCTAAGGAGCACATTCATGCACATTAAGCAAACCAACTTGATATGAAAGAAGGACACATGTTTAAATGACATGTATCCATCAGAGATACATATTAAACAAATAACAGTGGTCTGATCCATGTTGCTGTCAGCATCAAGTTACACTCACCTGTCAGAGAGAGAGACAGCAGAAATAATGGAACCAGCAGGACATGGTTCTGTCGTGAACTGACTCTTTGAAGGCTGGAAGTTGATGCGTCCCTCTCAAAACTATAGGACACAGAAATAGGCAACATCAGCACATTTGTAAAACGTCCAGTTCAAAGTCTATATGAATGAACGTCACATAAATACCATTTAAGGACATCTGCTTACAACTACAATGCAAACTATATTCACAGATATATGTAATCTTCCCATAACCTCTGAACAGTGGACTTGGCCTTTCACACGTGTAGCACACAGTAATTAGTCCACCTCTCACATACAAACCGGCTCATTACCTCTCCGACAGAGACACAGCTACCATGGCGTCCGTTTTCAGGCCTTCAACTCCATCAGTTGTCTCCATCGTTGAACAGCCACTCCAGTGTTGACTCTCATTTCTTGGGCTATCCAACTTCTTTTTGTTTGTAGCCTTCTCGAGTTCGGTTTTCTTTTCCTTGCTCTGTTTGGCAGTGCTAGCTGCTGTAGGTTCAGCTGGTAATGAAAAGCGTGGCTGCGCTTTCTCTGCCATTCTTGTCTGTAAACAATGAGCTCACTCCACCACAGCTCCAGCAGTGCGCTGCGTAGCCTCCGGTCACATGCAGCGAATGATGGGCGGAGTCAGCGCAGGGTGGGCAGGTAAGGTATTACAGCCCTGTCACTGCCAGAGACCATGGATTTTTTTCCCAAAGCATTTAAGATTTTGATTGCTGTCTGAATGTTGAGAGATTTTATACAGATTTAATAAAAAATGCTTCTGAACAGAATTACCAACCCCAGCTTTAAGCCACCCAGTAGTATATAGTTATTAAAATTAGCTTATCCTTTACCTGCTGCAGCCCTAAAGTTATGAACACATTAATGCATTAATAGTTATAATCGAGAATATAAATGGACTAAAAAAATTCTTTGTGTTATCATCACAGCCAAGTTTAGACAGTTTGATCTGAGTTTAGTGAGCGCGCACGGGGCAGCTCTCACTCTGTCTATGCTCTTTGTGTCTGTGGACGCATACTGATCAGTTGATTCAACAGCCCTGCAGCCGCCAGATGAGTGTGGGGGGCTGGGGGCCCTGTTGGGATGTCCAGTGAATAAGAACAAAGAGATGCACTGTAATGCTAATGATGTGTTTGGCCTCTGTCACCTCCCAAGATACCCAAATCCAGGTGACTGCAGGCAGGCAGATCAGTGGCAGAACTGTATTTCCACAATTAACATCAGGAACAGGCAACTGGGGAAAAAAACAGAACAAAAAAGAAAACGGCAAACACAACAGATGACTCAACAAGGACTGAACTAATGACTCGCCTTGAATACAAACTAACCTAATGAAGGGATGAGGTGCAGGTGGAGTAAGTCTTAGAAACACAGGTGAGGAGAATGAGTGGAGGAACCGAGAGCAGGGAAAGAGCTGATAGAGCTGATTTGGAGGCAATAGCTCAGTCCGTAGGGACTTGGCATGGGGACTCAAAGGTTGCCGGTTCAAGTCCCAGTCGGACCAAAAAAAGTATGATGTTAATTCACATCCTGTGCATTGCCGAGATGCCCTTGAGCAAGGCACCACCCCCTAACACTGCTCGTTGGGCGCCATGCATGTGGCAGCCCCTTCACTAATCTCCTCTATACATTGTGTGTGTAATGTGAGTGAAAAAAAGAATTTCCCTTGCAGGATTACAATAGTACAATTAAATTAGATAAGTTTGGGAAAATGCTAAGACCACATTTACACATAGCTGGGTATTTACAGAAAGAAATATTTCTCCCCCTCCTTTTTTCAAAAATAACGTCGTACACACAAGATCGTTTTCAAAAAAGTTTTCATTTACATGAACCCGCATAAATACACCGTTGAGCGCCATCATAACTATGCCAAACCTGTAGGCGGCAGTGTAACGAGAAGGATAAAGCCATGCAAGCCAATCAGAATCCTCAAAATCATCAACAACTGTTGAACGGCGCGGTGATTCCTGCGCTGAACCCGGAGAAGGAGGTGACGGAGGAAAAATGTCTTTTAGCTCATTTGAGCATATTTATTGTCTCCCACAATGCAGGTACAGCATAACCCATTACTGACCACTACTGACTGAACATGGCAGACTCTCTCCTCGCACAGGAAGAAGAGGGGTGTGGTTTAACACAACATGTGACAACCTGACATTGACTTCTGGCTTATCCGACTGCGACACATAGTGGTATAAATTGTGAACTGCAGTTCAGCAAAACATAACACAAACACAACTTCATACCAATCTATTATCGTAAAACTGAGTACATAAAACTAAAGTGTGTCACTCAACAACCCCACTTGTATTCAGGTTGGAGATATTCTTACAGAAATCACAGCAACAAAAAAAATGTATTGTTATTATACACACTGGTAAACAATATAGATGTGGATCTCCCCCACTCTCTCAGATACCAAACATAACACATGCAAACTTTTTCAGTTTTGCCTTGGTGGCAGGTTTTGTCATAATATCCGCGATCATCTCTTCAGTGGCGCAATACTCCAGAGTCACTTTTCCCTCATTAACAATGGATCTTACAAAATGATATTTAATATCCACATGTTTGCACCTCTGTCTGCTTACAGGGTTTTTGGCGAGGGCGATAGTTCCCTGGTTATCCTCATACACTACTGTTTGCGTGTACTTGTAGTTGTCAATGTTTTCTAATAGCTGCTCTAGATATATGCACTCCTGCATGGTTGAGGTCAAAGCCATATATTCTGCCTCACAGGTTGAGAGTGCCACTGTAGGCTGTTTCTTAGTCTTCCATGAAACAAAAGAACTGTTCTTACTCAGGCTCACACAGTAACCTGCGGTGCTTCGCCTGTCAGTGGTATCTGCTGCCCAATCTGAGTCACTATAGGCTACTAGACCTAACTTCTCACTGTTATCTCTTCTGAAACACAACTCTTTGTCTGATGTGCCTTTGAGGTACCGTAATACATGTTTTACAGTTACCCACTGTTCCTCAGTTGGTTCACAAAAATACTGTGATAGCTTGCTTACCACAAAGCTTAAGTCTGGTCGTGTACATGTTGTCAAATATATAAGGCTGCCTACAGCCTCTCTATACATTTTAACATCACACATTTTTACAGCATCTTCTGTGTAACACAGTTTTTGATCACAAGGGGTTTCCCTTGGCTTGCAGTTTTCCATATTGAACCTTTCCAGTATCTTGTTGATATATGTCTCCTGTGACATCTTCACACATCCGTCAGACTGAGAGAAATTGATGCCCAGAAAATGTTTAAGCATGCCCAAGTCCTTCATTTTGAATCTTTCTGAAAGCATCTCCTTTACATCTCTCATCACGTCTTCATTGCTGGCGGCAATAATTAAATCGTCCACCCAGATTATCATCATCACTTTTCCTTGTTCTTTTTCCTTAGCATAGACACAGTGGTCTGCTGGATTTTGTTTGAAACCATTCTCAGTTAAACACTCATGCAAAACCATATTCCAATTACGGCCAGATTGCTTTAAACCGTACAATGATTTTTCCAGCTTACATACTAGACCTTCACCTTCCTCATAACCTTCTGGTTGGTCTGTATAGATCTCATAGTCAATGGGAGCGTGTAAATACGCTGTTTTGACGTCCATCTGATGGATCAGCAGGTTCTCCTGCACTGCTTTTTGTAACAGTACTCTTACACTTGTTAGATTTGCTGTTGGGGAGAAAGTTTCACAATAATCTACCCCCATCTTCTGGCTGTAACCTTTTGCAACAAACCTTGCCTTATACTTGTCTTTACCATCAATGTCGTTTTTAATAGAATAAACCCATTTACCCCCCACTGTCTTTTTGCCCTTTGGCAGAGTAGTCAGAGTAAATGTGTTGTTTTCTTTTAATGACTGAATTTCTTCGTCCATTGCCTTAACCCATTGTTTTGAGTTAGATGACTCCATGGCTTCTTTAAATGTGTGTGGGACACTACACATTGCTCTGTAACAGTAATCAATGGTAAAATTAATCCCATCACCTTTATCACTGTCAGTTATAAAGTCCTTTAAATGATCAGGCTTTCTCCGCTCCCTCACAGGATATCTTCCACCTGTGGATGCGTCATTTGTCTCACTTGACTCTTTGCTGTCAAAAACATCAGATGCACCATCATTTACATTTTTGTTTCTTACACCCGGCCCCTGAGATTTCTCTGTGCTCTCATGAACCTCTTGTCTGTCTCTGTCACCCCTAGGATGTCCTGTCCAGTCCTCTCTGTCACTGCTTTGTTCTGTCTCAACTGTCTGGGTTTGTTTTTCCAAATTTACTTTGTGCACGAATTTTACAAGCCTGTGCTTTTGAACTCTCTCAGTGTCAGGGTGGTAAACCAAATAAGCGGGGCTGCTTTTGTCATAACCTACAAAAAGTCCCGGGTCACATCTGGAGTCAAGTTTTCCCTTAATCTGTCTGTATGTGTAACATTCAGATCCAAATTTTTGCATTTTTGATACATTTGGCATTTTTCCTGTTAACATCTGGTAAGGGGTTTTCCCCGTACGCTTGTTAAAACACCTGTTTCGTACTGTGGCTGCCGTCTGAACAGCATAGTTCCAGAGACATTTAGGTAGCTGTCTTTCAATAAGCATACATCTTCCCATTTCAAAAAGAGTACGCCAGCCTCTTTCAGCTGTGCCGCTTTGATGCGGTGAATAGGGCGCTGATGTCTCATGCTTGATATTATTTTTCCTTAGTAGAGTTTGAAAGTCTTTGCACGTAAACTCTTTTCCATTGTCTGATCTAATACATTTAACTTTTCCATAAGGAGCAGTATCTGCCAAGAACTTTTCAGTTGCTTGTACTGTGTCAGCTTTTGTCTTAAGAAAATATACAAACACTGCATTCGAATAGTCATCAGTGAATGACTGCACGTACTTATATCCATCAATAGACTCATTAGGTACAGGACCAGCTAGGTCTGTGTGTACCATCTGCAGTGGGGCATCAGCTTTTGCATCAGGGTCTCTACTGCTAGTTTGTACAAATTTTCCCTGTATACATACTTCACACTCTTGATCAGGCTTAACCGCCTTCCCCTTAATCTGCATACCATTAACCACCTTTTGTAGTTTAAGTAAATCATCATAGTTGCAATGCCCTAAAATTTCGTGCCATGTCTGCATGTCGTGGCAGGTATTACACTTATCATTATCATCGATCTCAGTGTGCAGATAATACAATTTACCATACACATGGATGTTGAAAATGGTACCATCTTTGTGTCTTAGTTTGTCCTCTCCTTGTTTGAAAATCACCGTTGCTCCAGAAGCTGTGGCTGATTTCACTGAAAAGATGTCCTGGGGATAGGATGGTATGAACAACGCACCTCTCAGCGTTGCTTTGCATCTCCGCCCAGTGCTGTCGATCAGGAACACCTCTGCGTCTCCTTTCCGTTGGGCCACGCCCCTGCACAGAGTGCCATCAGCTAACTCCACACAGTGCGTTTCAGACTTGAAAGTATCATCAAAATGTTTAAACTTGTTTATGTCGGTAATAATGTGGGAGGTAGCACCAGTGTCTACCATCAGACCTTTATCCTGGATGTTGTAGGCTGGCTGCTGTCCAATCCCCATGCTTGCGTCTTTCATCCTGAAGGCGTAATCCTCTGCTTCCGCTGCAGGTCCGCCGCCGCTTCCATCTGCGATTTTTCTTGCTCCGTCCTGTTTATTTCTACGTCTGCAGGTGGCATCGCAGTGGCTGTCAGTCTTGCAATGGCCGCACCACGTCTTTCGTCGACATGCTTTAGCGCGATGTCCTTTTGTTCCACATTTAAAACACACAATGTCAATGTCCTCATTCCTTCTGTCTCGCGCGCTTGACTTCACGTGTCCCCGTCCGGCCCTCGCTGCCGAGCTCATCACATTGTCACTCGATTCTGCTGCAGTTAACTTTTCTGTAGCTTCAAAACTTCTCAACTTAGTTTTGAATTCTGTGAATGTTATCTTATCTTCATTGTTTGCAACGTGTATGGCAAATGGTTTAAAACTTTCAGGAAGTCCCTTCAAAACCATAGCAATAAGCAAACCATCGCCTAAAGTTTCACCTGCGTTCCGCAGGGCCGTAATGGCGGCCTCCGCCCTGATAATGTAGTCAGTCACTGTTTCGCTGCTCGTCTTCTGCAGCGATGTCAACATTGTATACAGGTTAATTATGCGGGGCTTCCCTTTCCCTGCATAATACTCACGTAATATTTTCAGTGCTTTTCTTCCATCGTCTGCTGCTTCCCTCATAACTAATGAGAGGCTTTTATCATCCAAAAGTTGTATTAACTCTGCATAAGCGTCAGCATTCTTCTTACTGTCCGCCACTCTTTCTTCATCGGTGTTTGGTTCTCCCAGAACCGTGTTCTTTAATCCTGATAAATGCAGGTATCCCAGCACTTTAGTTTCCCATAACTCGTACTTAGCTTCATCTCCGTCGAAAAAGAGCCGAGGTAGCCTGCTTGCTCCTCGAGCCTCCATGATGTTTTTTTTTTTTTTGTTAGCCGTTAGCACGCTATGCGTCGCTACTTTCTCTCAGCAACAAAAACATCCACATAAAAACTCCTCTCCGAGCTGCTCCTGGGCCCATAACCTGTTGAACGGCGCGGTGATTCCTGCGCTGAACCCGGAGAAGGAGGTGACGGAGGAAAAATGTCTTTTAGCTCATTTGAGCATATTTATTGTCTCCCACAATGCAGGTACAGCATAACCCATTACTGACCACTACTGACTGAACATGGCAGACTCTCTCCTCGCACAGGAAGAAGAGGGGTGTGGTTTAACACAACATGTGACAACCTGACATTGACTTCTGGCTTATCCGACTGCGACACATAGTGGTATAAATTGTGAACTGCAGTTCAGCAAAACATAACACAAACACAACTTCATACCAATCTATTATCGTAAAACTGAGTACATAAAACTAAAGTGTGTCACTCAACAACAACAACAACGAATAACACAAGCGACTTCCTGTTCCTTTCAAAATAGGCAGGCAATGTACCTACGTATTGGGAGTGACAGCTGTAGAAAAACTGCTGACCTCCGTGCACTTCTTCGCCTCTGCTCCTCGATATAGTAGAGCAGCTGTGTTTGCAAATGCAAACAGGCCAAAAGCGTTTGGACAAACGTAAAAATGAGCACTACCTTAACAGCATCCGTGATCAGTAAGCAAACAAACTGTAAACATAGGACGCTCACATGACATGATGCATTTTTAGTCGCATACTGTGACGTTTGAGTACCTAAAACTCCGTTTGACCCAGTACACATGCAAACCAAAAAACGGCGTTTTCAGAAATCTCCACTTTGGCCAGAGTTTTTAGAAATGATCGTTTTCCGTGATAAAACCTCCGTTTTCGTGTTAATGAAAGGCCAAACCGCATGAAAATATATGTGTTTTCCATCCGTGTAAACGGGGTCTAAGAACAGAGCAGGGCTAATGAGGCTGATGCAAGACAGGTGTGGAAGGACAATCAGGCTGGGGAGGAGCACAGGGACAAAGGAAACAGAGCAAAAGACACCACTAAAACCCAGAAAAACACACAACACAAATAAAATGAGACAAATGACAGGACCATGACAGTAAATATAAACCCACTACCTTGTGCGAAAATTTGAAAGTACAATATAAAAAAACAGAAATTCCATGTAAATATAACTATTTAATATAAAATATGTATATGTACTGTATTTACATTGGCATATTTACATGCCACGTAAATGTAAATATAAACCTACCACTAAGTGCAAAAATTCAAAAGGACAATATAAAAAACTTAGAAATTATATATAAATATTTTTATTTTTATGCTAAACTTTCTAACAATCTATGAAAAAAGTATGAAAGAATGTGCTTAAATATAAGCCCACCATCTTATGCAACTAAATTACGTCTTGGATTTTTATGCGAGTCAGTGCAAATCACTGTCCCTGAACCTGAGCTCGTAGCTGTGTAACTTTGGTCTTCATAGAGAGTCTTCGTAGTGACCTCAAAAACTCCAAGAAGTCCAGGTGTTCCTTCTTTTGGCACGAAGGCTGGCTCTTTTCATACAGGGCATCAGGTTTTGCAGAACAAGGGTTCAGCAGGGGCCTTGACAGTTCAAAGGTGGAGCAGCCCCTCCCTCCTACACTCAGTTTACAGCCCACTGTCACAGTCAGTCAAGTTTCTGTGGTGGATTTTTGTGTTTTGTGTTTTGCTTTTTGTTGTGCTTGCAGAGATGCACTGAGAGGTTGGGCAGGGTTTCCCCTCACCGGAGCTGCTGACACACACATACCTGCAGCAGATTGGCAATCAGCATCTGCTGAAAAGCCCTGGGGCCCATTTCAGAAAGCAGGTTTTGTGAAAACCCTGAGTTAGTCAACCCTGAGATTAGGTTTCACAAAGCCAGTTCAGCGTAACTCTGAGTCAGTTACCCGGGCAACATACTCGGTGAAACTAACCTGCTCGCTGGCAGGTTTGCTTCAACTAACCCTGAGTTTCCCCTGCTCTTAAGTTGAAGCCTGCAGACTGAAGGCAGGCAGACATGGCGTGTCCGTTTCTCGAGGAGCCAGTTGATGTCAAAGTGCAAATACTCTGCAGAAATCTCCGTCGGGAGAGGATTATCAGACCCCGATTGGATGTGTTATCATTCCCTGATGAATACCTGTTTGAGCGTTTCCGTTTCTCTGCACCGTCAATAATTTATCTGAACAATATTCTAAGCCCTCACATCGCTCACATGACCCATCGTGGAAATGCTCTCAGTTCCGAGCAAATTCTTTGTATTGCACTTTGTTTTTTTGCCAACGGCAGTTTCTTGTACAACATTGGTGATGCAGAGCATGTGTCCAAGGCAACTGTATGTCGGGCTGTCAGAAATGTGACAGTGGCACTGAAACGACTACTATACACGTTTGTAGTGTTCCCAAGTCACAGACCCACCAGACATCTCAAGGAAGCGTTCCACAGAATTGCAGGTATCAGTGTAAGCAGTAATTAATGTAATGTCATAAAGCTTTGAGACGCAACGCACTAATCAGTCAATTTGATATATTTCAGGGTTTCCAGGTGTGATTGGCTGAATACTTCAACACAGCTACTGCAGCCAATTACTGTTCTCCACTGTGAAGATCATATGTGCTGCAGCCTACATCATCAACAATGTGGAAGCAAAGTGGCCTGGGTCTGTGCATGACTCTCGAATGTTTCGTGAGTCTACACTGAGTGATAGATTTGCCCGTGGTGAGTTTATATACAGTAAAGCTATATCCATCAATATTTTGTTTCCTCCTATTGCAACTGACACATTAAACTGTATCTTGTATTATCATAGGAGAGTTCGATGGTTACCTACTGGGAGACAGAGGGTACCCCTGCCAGCCCCATCTGCTGACCCCTTACCCTGACTCTGAGCCCGGCCCACAGCAACGCTACAACATAGCTCACTGCGGGACACGAGCCAGGGTGGAGATGACCATTGGGATGCTCAAGGCCCGATTCCAGTGCCTTCATAGGCTCAGGGTCACTCCAGAAAGGGCGTGTGACATCATAGTGGCATGTGTAATCCTACACAACATTGCCATAATCAGAGGGGAACAATGTCTTACTCTTTCCCCTGATGATCCAGACAATAATCCTAACCCCCCTGCTGATGCAGGAGATGGAAGAGCTGTTAGAGACATGATATGCTTCAATCATTTCTAACTGACCCATCACCTCCCCAGTGTCAAAGAAAGACAATATGCCTCTTATTTTATGAGGTCTTCTTTATTTCCTGGAAGTACAAATGTTGTACAGTTAATCTTTTGTTGTTGAAACAATTGAAAATCATCCACCTGTGGGCACATCACCCACCCTTAACTGATGATCCAGCAGTCTTTGTTATCTGCAGCCTTATGTGATCCATTTCCAGATTGGACTTCTCGATTTGTGTTTTCAAGTACACCTTGTGCAGTTGTTTCACAGGGAGCTATAGGAACACAAATGACATTGAATTTCACAGTGCCATGTCTACTTAGTGTCATAGTAAGTTGTGGGTCAATGCTGAACAACATCTTACTGAGGTAAGCTGTGCTGTGGAGGTTGATGGACCCTCTTCCTCATTGTAATTTCCAGCATTGCTCTGTTAGAGAGGAAGAAGCTGCAAGTTGCATTGTGGAACAACACTAAGTTATTTTAAAAAGGTGTAAACCTCAACGGGCCTTTCTGCATCTTCCCTCTCTGTGGCGGCAGATAGGGTGTCTTCATCCTCCCCCTGTAAGAAAACAGAATTATTGTGTTATATTCTACCCATCATGAAAACTCTGTGGAATATTAAGAGTACTTACGACATCATGGAGGTCTCTTATAGCAGAAGGCTCCACGAGACAGATTACACCATCAGTAACTGGTAGAAGAAGATTAGTCAGTTGATGATTACCCAGAAAAGTGCCCCACCTAATGTACATTTCTTTTTTTTTTTTTTACAATAGTGTGCAGGTCCCATCACAATTTTTCAGACTCTGAGTCACCTTGAAATAGATTGATATCTGAGAGCAACAGCAGCCAATAACAGAACTGTAGCCTACTGCTACAAGAAAAATCAGTGTGCCAAGTTGTGTCTATGATGAATGGATGGCCATTACTGAGCTAGCACTAGAGAAAGGATGAATGTACATATGCCATTCATTTGAATAACTTACCTCTTATGTAGGCCCTTGTGTCCTGGGGCGTGGCTGGCTCTGATGAGCTCCCCCCAGAGATGCCCTCAGCAATAGGTCGCCCACTGTTCTGACTGAGGGCATCTCTTCAGCCTCTGTGAGTGGTGGTGGTGGTGGACCGCCGCCTGTTTTGCAGGCCTCAGCCTTTTTTCTGTTGGCTATACTGGAGGTCAAATTTGAACGTATACAGAAAACACAAATTTGGAGACATGCATGTACAACAGGCATTTAGGTGTGGCTTTCATATAGACAATATTAAATACTGGCCGTGATGGGATGGCTGAAGATTTGGCTTTCTTTGTTTAGGGGATTTCCCTAATTACTTAAATATCGCTATCACATGTTGAATGTAGCCACTGAATGCTGTTTAATGAGGGCAGGCTATAACAACACCACAATTGCTTGTAATTAAATTATACCTTACCTGTTTGGACTATATTTTTATATTTCATCTTTAGTTGCTGCCCGTTGCAGTCCGTTTTGTGCCTGTTGGGTTGCACCTGTGAGCTCAAACACACATATAGAATATAAATGTTGAATGAGTGGAACACTCAACACGAAACATTTCTTTTTTTTCTCCAATTAATACTCACGCCTTGACTCGGTCAGCAATGTTCTGCCACACAAGCTCTCGCTCTTTTGCTGCTGCCCCAGTATTGCTTTTTCTTTTGAAAATATGCTCATTTTCTGCATATGCAGTGATTAATATTTCCAACTCCACTGGGGAGAAGTAGGAGGATCGAGGCTTTTTTCACCTGTTGCCATGGTGGATCATGTTATCTGCGTTCCACTGATGAGGGCTTTTTATATCCTCATGCACAAGCTTCACTCAGGGTAACCTTGACTCAGAGTTGATCGAACTAATTGTTAACACCTGTTCTGAAACTGAAAACTCTGAGTTTGACAGCTCAGAGTTGGTCAACCTAGAGTTCAGGTTTTGACTCAGAGTTTGTTAAACTTGCTTACTGAAACAGGCCCCTGGTCTTCACACTACCTGCTGCCAGATGATTTTGTCAGTACGACATGTGATCACCTGCGTTCCCAGCTACCAGTGGCTCTGCTTCCAGTGATCCAGCTCTCTACACCTCTGCAGCCAACAGCCTTGGCCTGTGCTCTCCTGAGCCCCACACTCCACGCTATCCACCAGTGCCACTGTGACCTCCTCTCCGACAGAGTCTCCAGCCAGAGTTTCTTCCCACTCACCTGCATTAACCTTGTGAAGTATAAATAAACCTCCTTGCACTCAACTCCCTGTCTCGTTCAAGCTCAAGTTCAGCCGTCTTTCTCCACAGACACCAACCTCTACCTCAGTTTCTCCTGAGCTAGTCCAAAATAATGGCATGTACATGACTGCTAATTCTGCCCTCTCCCCATCAGCAGCAGCAGCAGTGTGTGTGTTAGCTCCCGATTCTCCAACGACATCCACCCCTCCATGCATCCAAAGCACAGATACCCACAGCCATGTACTCAGAAGTGCATTTGCAGTGTGTACGTGTGTGTGCGTGGTGCATGTGGTTATAAGGCCACCCTTGCCAGCTGGATGTTAAAGGTCCTATATTATGAAAAACACGTTTTCTCTGGTGTCTACATATATAAACTGGTCCTCCCTGAGCCTACCAACTCCCAGAATGAGGAAAGCAAACGAGTCCTGCATGGTCTCTGCAGCCCACCCACTGGTAAAACGAGGCTCCTACAGGCTGTTCAGATTCAGCTCCTGTCGTTACGTAATGACAGGAGTGATTTTCATAGGCCCGCCTCCTCTGCACGAAAACACTCCCCCCTCTCCCTGGAGATATCCGAGAGGGGGGCGTTCATCCCCGAGGTGAAGTTCGGTGTGTCCAGCATTAAGCTAGCAGTGTTTCGCAATGTCATCGCTCAGAGCTAGACACGCAAATTGCTCTGTTGTTGGTTGTAAAAATCAACCTAAGTGCCTATATTCTGTCCCAGCTTCAGAAGAACAGAAGAGACAGTGGTCGCGTTTCATTTTTAACAACAACGTGCCGGCTACGGTTCGTGTAAGTTTGTTTGTGTGTGCTAACCACTTCACATCGGACTGCTTCAGTAACGAGGGTCAGTACAAAGCTGGCTTTGCCTCGACACTGACCCTCGTAAAAGGATCAGTCCCAACCATACGGGACCCAGCAACTGCACCCGAGCCACAGGTAAGTGTCGCCACGTTTTTATAGTATTTACAGTTGCCTACGAGTATGGTGAAGTCAGCTTGAAATTGGCTAACTTGTTAGCTCCGCTTCGGTCCGCTATGCAACGGCGTTTGAAGCGAGTTTAATGTTAATAATATTACGAGGGAGCTTGGTTGTCACAGTAAAAAGTCTGGAAACGTGCAGACTGGAGACAGAGACTATGCGAACAGTGTCCAAGAGTTTGGAGACTGTGTTGGAGACAAACACAGCTTTCGCTAGCTGTTTTTAGATGTTAACTGTTGCAGGTCAGTGGCGGATGGGAGCCGGGTGGTTGTGTTGGGGAGTGGGGAGTCTCTCATGTAATGGTGAACAACACACAAGTTTCTCAGCGTTGGCTTATTAAGCTTATACAACCAGTTGAACGACAGCATCTCAGCGAGCCATAGCGATACATCCACCGTAAACATTAGCGCATGCTACTGCTAGCGTAAGCGGCATCCTCTCCCTGAGAGGGGCGTGTAGCAGGCAAGGCAGGTGTTAAGGTGTTAGGCCCACAACACCAAATAATAGGCTACTTACCCCGCCATACAGGTGCAATTCACTGTGAGGACGTAGTTTTCTCGTTGGTTGATTATAACCCAAGCCTCATACATCGTTGTCTTGTGTCCTTGTTTTTGACTAGGGAGAATTTCTAATCTCAAAACACAAAACTCTGAGTCTATGTCATGGTAATTGACGTTCTGTACATGACCACAGACAACGTATTCATATGCATCCAGTGACTTATAGGCTCGTAATTTCTCTCTGGTGTACACGCTCGGTTTCTCAATTAAATAGGTATATATATCTGGTCACTGTATATTCAGCCACTTGCTAACGTCATCAATCCACTCATCAATAGAACATGGATCTGGAAGTCGGACACCATTTGTCCACAAGTCAACTTGTTAAGGTAACATTCACGATCTTTAGTTGATAATCCCCTTGCATAGCTTGACAAGCTGTTTATCTCCGCCATACTTCCGCTGCCTAAATGTGCGCGCATACGTTCTACGTCATCATTGTGTACAAACAGAAAAAGGGTCTATTAGAGTTGTCCTGCTTGCACAGCCTGCCTACATGGACCAGGATGCATTGCATGCAACCTCCTGACGCTCCATCCCCTAATACTCCCAAAACCTTTCCAGCACATGGAGTTGGGCATTTCAAAAGGGTTTTCATTGTTATGATACTACATAAATTGGCTTGAAATAGGCTAGTGTTGTATAATTCAAATATTATTTAAATAAATTTAGATCTAGTCTAGTGAGAAAAAATATTAATTTATACAATTTTTAACAAAAACTGTGAAGACATGTTGCAGACCTTCAGTGAATACAACAGAAACAATAATATGAAAAGGTGCAACAAATGCAACAAAGATGAATATGTGTTACACTTTGTGCGTGGAGGGTAGACCCAAAAGCGGACAATGAGGCAGGGAATAGTGAGCAAGGTTATTTATCAACTTCACAGGATAATTGCTGGTGAAAGTGGTGTGTCACAAGTTGAATCTCCGTCCAGGAGAGAGTAGGAGAAGGGAGAGGTTGCTCACGGTGGCGCTGGTAGTTAGCGTGGCCAGTTGAGACTCCGGTGAGCACAGGTTAAGGCTAATGGCTGCAGAGGTGCAGAGAGCTGGACAGCTGGAACTGGAGACCCTGGTAGTTGGAGTGCAGGTGAACACTGAAGGTACAGAAACATGAGAAATGTTAAATCTCCAGGAGAGAAACACGAAAACACTAGAAGTCATACGAATTGGCGATTTAGCCGGAACCATGTACCGTGTCTAACCGACGAAATCATCTGGCAGCAGGTAGTGTGGAGAGCAGGGCTTTGTGTCAGGGCTCCGGTGAGTGGAAAGCTCCGCCCAGCCCCTCAGTGCACCTCTGCAAGCACAACAGAAAAAGAAACAAACACCAAGCACAAAATATCCACCACAGAATATGACAGAATGTGACAATATGCATACATCTGGGTTCACCACATTATTTTGTGGTATTAATAGTGATTAAAAATAATGATCAAAAGAACAGGACTCAATCACCATGCAGCTCCCTAACTTCGCTACAGCTGCGAGTGTGAGGAATATTAAATGCCAAGTTTACTGCCTGTGATCTGTCTGCTGAGAAGAAGAACCTCACGGAAATATTTTATATTTATATTTATCATTATATTTATTGTCATGTGGTGTTGTCAAAGTCACTCGATGAAGCTGAGACAGATTATTCTGTTAGTGCTCAGAGGCAGCTGGTATGAGGCTGTGAGCTGTCTATAATTCTTTGGTTAGTTTTAATCAGATCGGTTTCTCTCCTTTCCTCTGAGGCTGGTTTGGTGGTCAGGGAGATGGTCTGCTGCAGGTTTGTCTGCACTGTCACCTGTTGGCGCTCCAGCAATGTGCGTTCTTGGAGTTGCTGCTTGGCTCAATGTGCCTCTTCATGTTGCGTCAACCTACTAAAGATAGGTCTCTTGTTCATCTGTGCTCATCCTGATGGCAAGCGAACAGATGTTCAACAAGTCCTTCCAGGGTTTTTCCATGCTTTAAAGTTAGGGGCTTTGTGTTTATTAATTACAATAAACTTTAGTGTGTGTTTTCCACAGGCGCGCACACACACAGCTTTTGCATATGGTCATCTTTTCCTCAGCTACAGTGCCTATAAAAAGTATTCACCCCCTTTTCCCCTTTTACTGCTTTTATAAATGGAATCATGGTCAATATAATTTCGCTTTTTTGATGAAAAAAATACCAAAAAAACGTTTTAATTTCAAAGTGAAAACAGAGTTCTGCAATATAATGTCAATTAATTCTTAATATAAACAGCACAAAAAAAATATAGCAGAATAAGCTGTTTGGCAGAGAAGATTTGGCACATTTTTCATGGGCGCAACCCACACACTCAGCTCTGCTGCTCATCCCACAAATGCATGTTCCTTACAAATGTGGCACCGTTTAAAAGGGAAACTAACAGGCTTTCCAAAGGTATAAGATATATTGCCAAGAAGCATTGTTACAACAAAGAAATAATATACTAAACACAAATTTCCTTACTTTTTGTGCTATGTTTATAATGTAAAACAAGTGATTATATAAGTATTCACCTCCTTCAAATCAGTATTTAGTCGATGCACCTTTGGCCGCAATCGCAATCACATGGGGATCGGGTGTGAACAGCCCTTTTCAAGTCCAGCCACAAATTCTCTGTTGGATTGAGGTCTGGGCTTTGACTCAGCCACTCCAGAGCATTACAAACACGTATGCTTCGGGTCATTGTCTTGCTGTAAAATAAATCTTATTCGTAGTTTTCTTGCAGACTGAATCAAGTTGTCCTCTAGGATTTCCCTATGTTTTGCTGAATTAATTTTACCCTCTACCTTTACAAGCCTTCAAGTGCCTGCTGCCGAGAAGCATCCCTACAGCATGATGCTGCCACCACCATGCTTTGCGGTGGGGATGGTGTGTTTGTGGTGATGTGCATTGTATAGTGTCTGCCAAAAAATATTGTCTAGTCTGATGACCAAAAAGCTCCATTTTGGTCTCATCAGACCAAAGAACCTTCTTCCAGGTGACCTTGGAGTCTCCCACATGCCTTTGGGGGAACTTTATTTAACAAGCTTTCTTCAACAGTGGCTTTCTCTTTGCCACTCTCCCATAAAGCTTTGACTGGTCAAGAACCTGTTTTGACTTCTGCTTCACCTGAAGAAGGATCCCTCTACTTTCATCTGTGTATGAAATACTCAATTATTTATAAGCAAGTGCTTGAAAACAGTGTTTTGTAATGGCACACTTAGTTTCATTAGCTTGTGTTTTAGCTTTGTATCTGTCAGGCTTTTACATTTGGGTTTCCATCTGTAAGCTCAGTTTTTCAATTTCCAAGTGCTAATTCAGTTTCAACCTTGCTTACTTACTTTGCAGGCACATTTTGTGTTGCTTCTGTTTATGTGTGCATGCTTACAGACTTTTGACGGGTTAGCTTTATTTACTAAGTTTTGTTACCACACCTGTGAAAAAAGAATCACACAGCCAGTAAGAAGGTGAGAGGGTGGGACAACAACTTGAGAGGGGTAAATTCCAGAGCCAAGTTCTTATCAGCCTTTACAGAGGAGCAATAGCAAGTGTCCTGACTGGAAACATTAAAAACCGACATGGCTCGTGCACGGACCAGGACAGGAGGCTCAACAGCAGGTGATTAAAACTGCCCAGAACATCACTGGTACCCATCTACAGGGCATCAGTGATATAAGTGAAGTGAGATGTCTGCACAGAGCCCAAAGGATACTAAAAGACAAAATCCCAGTCACAGTCTTTTCACCCTGCTGCCATCTGGCAAAATATACAGAAGTATCTGCTGTCTACAGAGCAGCTTAATTCCTCAGGCTGTGAGACTCCTGAACTCATCCTCAACACTCGACAATAAATAAATGGGATAGAACTTTACACTGACATTGCACATTTTGTAAATATACAGCTCTGGAAAAAAATAAGAGACCACTGCAAAATTATCAGTTTCTCTGATGTTACTATTTATAGGTATGTGTTTGAGTAAAATGAACAGTTTTTTTTTTACTCTATCAACTACTGAAAAAATTTCTCCCAAATTCCAAATAACAATACTGTCATTTAGAGCATTTATTTGCAGAAAATGACAAATGGTCAAAATAACAAAAAAGATGCAGTGTTTTCAGACCTCAAATGAAACAAAGAAAACAAGTTCATATTCATTTATAATCAATACAATACTAATGTTTTAACTTGGGAAGAGTTTAAATCAATATTTGGTGGAATAACCCTGATTGTCAATCACAGCTTTCATGCATCTTGGCATGCTCTCCACCAGTCTTTCACATTGCTGTTGGGTGACTTTATGCCACACCTGGTGCAAAAATTCACGCAGCTCAGCTTTGTTTGATGGCTAGTGACCATCCATCTTCCTCTTGATCACATTCCAGAGGTTTTCAATGGGGTTCAGGTCTGGAGATTGGGCTGGCCATGACAGGGTCTTGATCTGGTGGTCCTTCATCCACACCTTGATTGACTTAGCTGTGTGGCACCCCAGGTGCCATTTGCCTTCTTTTTGTAGGTCACTTGATGTCATCCTATGGTTGCTGAGTGACATTCGAATGAGTTGACGGTCATCCCGGTCAGTGGAGAGTTGTTTTCACCCTCTGCCGGTCTGTAGCTTTGTTGTCCCCAATGTCTGCTGCTTGACCTTGTTCTTATGAACTGCCATCTTAGAAATTTTAAGGATGGAAGCAACCTGACGCTCAATGTATCCCTCTGCCAGTCAAGCTAGAATTGAACCCTTCTTTTCTTCACTCAAAACTTTTCTTTTCAACTTTTGGCATGGTCAATAGTTATTTTTTTGATTCCAATTACTTTTGAGGTACTACTAGCACTGTTTTTGCCATCCAGCTGCTCCTATTGCAAGAGGATAGTGATGACCACAGCAGTGTTTTTTATACTTTTCCTCATTAAATAAGATTTGGTTACAGGTTATCACCTAATCAGTACCTCATTAAGTAGAATGAGGTGTGCTTGTGTTGGAATTTAACAGACACTGGAATGGAATGGCTGTCATACATGTAGAGATGCTGATTTCAGAAAAATTTGCAGTGGTCTCTTAATTTTTTCCAGAGCTGTATAGTGGGTGTATACATGTAAAAATGTACATGTATTTAAGTTACTGTGTATATTGTTTTATTTTATTTATAACATATTTTACTATAAATATTTGTATGTTCTATGTGCTTTGCATGAAGTGGAAGCAACTTAAATTTCATTGTGCAACGCTGTGTTGTAAAATGACAAATAACTCAGCCTTGACCTTAATAACTTGCCTATGCACTGTTCCATTTCTTGTATTGTGTCTTGCATCTCTGTCTCTGAAAGACGGGGCTGTATGTGTGAGTGCTCTCTCCCTTCACTACCAACCTAATTCCTTTGATCATCCAGCACTTTGCTTTTATCAGAAATTGACTACATGCATTGTGACATTTACATATTTAGGTTGCCGTTGGCCTTTTCTTTCTTGTGCCAAAGCAGACGTACATGTGTGATATAGGTTAAAGATAATGAAAGTCTCCTTTTAGTTTCATTTGGATGGAGCTTTTATGTAAGACAGCAGTCTCAATCTCTGTGTCTCAGAAACATATATCAACTGTTCCTGTTCTACCCTTTCATTCAGAGGGCAATTTGCCTTCCTATCTCAAACCATTAAGTGGTAATGCTAACAAAGATATCAAACTTTGCCAATGTTATTCCCTCTTCTTTTAACAAGAAAGGCTCCTTTTTTCCCAATGGTGAATTCCCAATTAGGATTTCTTGACACATCACCTCTGTGCATAACAAGATCCACAGGGTCTTCTAAAGAAGAGGTGGCATCATAGCCTTCAGCAGTTTTCTATTTGTCCTAGCATAGCTGGGGCCATTTGTGATGACACCTACACAAACAGTCCACAAAAAGTTTAGTCAACTAAATTGTTCCCACCTGAATGCAAACCGTGATTTCTTCTTTTTAACACAAACTATTCAGTGTCTCTTTTGAACATTTTTTGTCATTCTTTAATTTGTTAAAGGATTCATTTTGACGAAGTTTCACAGATGGACTGGTGTGTCCTCTCTGTGGATTCAAAGTTAGGATGTAGGCCAAAAAAATGTTTTTTTCCTAACCCTGGTCTTTGTGTCTAAACCTAACCAGACCATAAGCACAGTGTCACAATAAAAAATTGAAAACTGAACCTAAAGAATCTTAAAGTTGCAGCTTTTCAACCTTTTTTTTATATTCTCTGAGAAATCATTTAGGGTTACCCTCATTTACAATTATGGCAAGATTGCATGCAAAAATCCAAATATACAAATCAGTGAATAAAATCAGTTCAGATAATTACAATAGGAAATATAACCGTACAGGTAAACACACAAAACCAGTTCAGTCACATAACTCAAGTTTGAATGCTTATTTGAGCAGCAAAACATGGTTAGAGTTTGGGGTCTAGGCTCCGACCTTATCACTCCTTGTGGATATGTTTACATAGAGATATTGGGGAGTAATGAGCAAAACATCTTAAACCCCCCCAGTCAGAGCCTACAGGTGAATACTGGGGTGGTGGTGGTGGGGCTGAAAGAACATGCAGCAATACTGACGCAGGGCAGTGGATGGAGAGTTTGGAGATTTTTGCAGTTTAAGTAGACCGCCAAATTGACAGGGTGCATTTGGTAGATGAGTGTGGAGAGTGGGGCATGTCATGTGTATAGAAGTGCAGCTCGAGTTGCCTGCCTGAACTACCTTTTACAATTCATGCTTGAAATGTTTATTAGAGCAGCAAAACATGGTTAGAGTTTGGCGTCTAGGCTCCGACCTCATCACTCCCTGCGGATATGTTTACATAAAGATAATGGGGAGTGATGAGCAAAACATCTTGACTGACTTTATTTCCACACGTTTATAATTTACACAATCCATATGTGCTGGTTGTGAAGATGTACCGGGTGAGCTGACTGGAGCTGAGTGTGTGTGTGTCACCCATGGCGCTGTCTCCAGTGTGCTCCGTGTGGGGCACAGCATGCACCTGACAGCAGAGTTGATGGTGTTCACTGCAGCGATTTTACACATAACTCGGCTCTATGAAAACTAAAACCATACTTGTTATGTTATATGTGTACAGTATTCATCCTTTGATGATATCTGATGTAATCTTGGATTTCTAAAACTGATGATGATAATTTTGTTATCAAACAGTCGGCCCCTCTCCGCTGCGCTCTGGGGGTTTGAATGTGATGGTGAGAGAACGCTGAGGAATTACTGATTTCAGATTTGAGTTGGCTGATATCTTTTACATTTAAAAGGTGTTTATGGAATACTTATACTTCACTAAATGCACACGTACAAATGACATTGCTTGTTTGAATGTTTATGATAATGTGGATCTATAATTAATGTTTGATATGAAGTGAAATCAATTGTGAGATGTATTATTATGCACAGAATAATAATACCACTCACCTCTCCGTTTAATTTGTACAATCTCTTTCAATTCACCACCCCACCGTTTGTGTCGCCAATTCCCCTTGCCTCCAAAATGTCCGCATTTATGGGTCAGAGTTTGCTTACAGGTGTGCACATTCTCCCATCAAGTTTGTTTTTATAGATCACAACTTTTGCGTGGGAAGTGGCGTACGCCTCTTTCATGCCCCATTTTATGCAATGTTTTTTAAATGAGACCCCTGTTCATTAGCAAAACTGCTTCTAACATGGAATCAATATATGGTGAAAAACAACCTTTTCTTAATCTTGACATCAACTTGAGCTCTAGTGAAATAGATTAAAATAGATTTGCGCTGTGTGCCTTACTTTGCAACAGATTATCTGCTGTTTAACCAGCAAAAAACACACCCAAAGCACGATTGCACCATGCGCTTTAGACTAGGCGGCATAGATTGTTAAAATAGGGCCTTAAGAGACTCCATTGAGGTGAGGTGGTGTAAAGTGTAAAGTGTGGGAATATAGCACAGGGAGAAAAGCATTGGCAAGATCATTCTGTATGTACACATGCTCTCTTGATATTCATAATTTATAACGATGTGGTCTTATGTAGCTCAAAGAGGACATACGCCTCTAATCCTGCCAGGGGGCTAAGAGTTCAATTCCCTCTGGAACCTCTAACACTAAAAATATAAGCACTCACCGTGGTGAGTGGCAGTTAAGGGTCTAACAAATGGCATATGTTATGGAACACAGAGGGGAACAAAAAAAGACTGGATGTTTAATGACTGCTGGTGGACAGTGAAAAGTACTGTCTTGTGAATGGTGAAAAAGGTGACTTTGTGACAACATTGACATCTGTTCTCTCATGATGTAGTCTAGTGTGCATCTTTATTATATATCTGTAAGGAGGTTCTGATGTAAAGACAAGCTTGGATTACTAGCCAGGCAAAGGAATCAAATGCCATTGTCCCCAAAATCTATTGTACCCCTGAAAACTCCAGGCCCATTGGATGGTGATTGGATTCAGTGATAAGATTAAATGTAAGGGAATTGCCCCACTTCAGAATAATTTTTACTAAAGGGGTTCTACATTATTATCTCTTCTTGTGGCCTTGTCTTTGGCACTGTGCCAAAAATGAAACCTAAATTTTGAGATAAATTACTAATAAAGTCATCAATATCAATGTTCACATCAATATCAACGTCCTTGATAGGAGGAGCACCAAAGAGATAGTAAAAAGAGAGAGAAATGAAACACCAAAAGAGAAAATACTGTATGACGGGCATGATCTTCCCTATTGAACTCAAAACGCATTGTACAGATGCAGTTCACTGCCATGTTTAAGACACACCGAAAAGGATGGTGTTGCACACTGTATGCTCCTGGACTTGTGTTGCAGACGATGGGTGGACATGAGGGTTGAGGATGCACAGCTGGGGGGAGGGAGCTGCGGAGATTGCCGAGGGCACCAAATATGGCAGGACCATGAGTGCCGCTGGCAGTCTGATGCTCATGAGCCTCAGCTGCTCTGATCTCTCCACAAAAACATTCTGGAAACTGCAACGTGATGCTGAGCGAATAATGTCAGACCACAGACATGAAAGATACCAGCTGGTCAGACTGTTGACAGTCCAACGGTGTCACTGGTGCAACATGAGCATACACACACAGACATGTAAGAAAGGTGTATCTGAAATCACCATGTTGGTATTCCTGGAAGATCATGATCAATGTTGCTCCAGGACCATCATTTCAATCTAGGAAAAAGCTATGAAGTCTGTATCTATAACAAGACGTTGTGGCTGAATGGCCATCCAAGCTCTATCACTCTCCCCTCGGAGCCCCACCCCCACCAACGCGAAGCGGAGGGGTTTCATTCATCCATTCATTCATCTTACTTGCATTACTTGCTGCTTCATTTAGCAGTATTATAATGTTTTTCTTACTATTGGTATTTTGGCACCTACCTACTGTGCATGTTCAGTATCTCGGCTGAATCCAATCAATAAAGCTACATCTTCTCATTGCTAAAAAAATCACAGAAGTTATTCCTCCTGCATTACCTCTGCATCTATTCTTCATAAGGGACTCGTATATTTAACCCACAAAGCATCTACTGCGCAGCGCCCTTATGTATTTCTTAACTAATAATCTTACAACATAAAACTTACTGAAGACTGCAACTCAAGATGTTTGGTGTTGGTGAATCTAGACTTTCATATTATGTACAATTCTGCTCTCTAGTGGGCAATCGATAACATGGCTTGTCAGCCGACAGTGCCTGTGTTCTGTTAACATCATTGGCGTTAAACTAACATGTCAAATATCCTCAATACTGTCATATAAATTAATGTTATGTAGGGTCCCTTATAAAAAACAATTTTATAATCTAATCTGATCTACTGAGACCCTAACCCTCTTAATATCACTCAAAGGACTGGATAGTTATTGATAGTCACAACACAACATGGAGATAGTAATAATACTGTGAAGGAAGTATTTGTAGTATTATTACATGCTGTTGGGAATTAATTTAAGTAAGTAAGTAAATTTTACTCAGTAGATATGGCACTGCTGGTAGTCAAATTAGTCATATCTCAATAAAAGTAAAGATATTGTATGAAATTATTACTTCGTCAAGTCAAAGTCACCCATATAAGTACTACTTGAGTAGAAGTCTTAAAGTATCTGATATGAAATGTACTTAACTATCAAAAGTACAAGTAAAGTAAATCATATACATATATACTTCCACGTATGTATTTGAGGAATACTTTGGGTAAACTGATTATTACCCTGGCTGATTATCAGATCAGATATTCAGCATTTTTCTGATTATCAGAATATGTGATTTTTATTTTATGTATTTCTTTTTTAATCTGTTTGTCAATAAAATAGAATATATTGAAATATGCTACTTTGACTTTGATGCACCATGCAATCTACAAAGTAAGTAAGTATAATGTTAGAACTGAACACAGGGATGACAAAGGCTATGTAAAAAAAAAAAAAAAAAACAAGCAGGGATTTAAGTAACCAGAAACACTGGCCACTAGGAAATAAGGCTTGAAGGCTTGACTCAAGGAACAAAGACGAACTGGCACAGAGGGCTGCGATTAATAATAATAATAATAATAATCTTGTTTCCTTTTGTAAAGGATGGCCCAGTGTTTCCTTTGCTAAAGGAGATGCTAAAGGAAGCATTGAAGCACCTTTCCTTTGAATTTAGGGAATTCAAACAGCTCTTACCTTGCTGCAACTGAATTACTTCTGGATCATTTCACCCAGTTAGGAACCCTCCTCAGCAAAAAGGACTATTTGACCCCAGCCACAGATGTAAATACACTAAGGAGGCAATGGAGTGTTTGTGGCTGAGTCTAATGGGTGTATCAAACAAGCCCTATAAAATGGGCCCAAAAAAGTCATCAACCATTATCAATATTAATCAGTCAGAAGAAGTTAAGAGGCCGTGCTACAAAGCAAATTTGATTCACACAGCTTTCTATGATCACCAAAATGGGTCATTCAATTTTGTATTTATAGTTTTGATCCATCAGATTTGGTCACATTTTCAGAAGACCTATAATAAATTCAGATTTGAACCAATCTTCATGAATGTTTTTTTTTTAGATAAAGTAGTTTGTGTTCCTCTCATTCCATCACAGAAAAATGAGAGCTGTAGTAAATCATTGGAACTCACGACTGCTGTGATATACATGTTCTTTACAAGTGTATGTCAACTATTGACCACGACTGTATATCTAAAAATTGTACTTGAGTAAATGTACTCATACTTACACTCCATCACTGCTGGATTACTGATTCAAATATGTTTCAAAAAAGTTAAGACATTTTTTTTTAACATCTTAATCCATTTAAACCTGTAAGCAACCATTTTCTTTGTGTTCTGGTGGGAGACCAGTGTGGCAAGATCACTTTTTATTCTTATGTTTTTATTCTTATTCTTTATGCAATATTACAGCATCATACTACTGCATTCCACATCCTGGAATGGATCTTTTTCTAGACAAACTATGATTTTAAATAAACTTTATTTCATCAATTTAAACTACTGCTGCTACTACTTTTAAGACATTTGACTATTGAATGTTAAAGAACCTGCAAAAAACAAGTCATATAGAGAAGTTTAATAGGTCAGTATAGAATCATATTTTTCATTCTCTCACCAATCTGAATAGGCCTTAAGTAAAACTCTCAAAGTATCTGACATTTAATGTATCGAAGTATCAAGAGTAATTTTCTGTCAAGGGGCACAATGTAGTTTGGGAGAAGAAATTCAAACTCAGAAATTTGTGGCAGGGTCCGGAAAAATATAAAATGAAGTAAAATAGTAAGAAATTGTGTTGTCCTTTAAGGTCAGTTTGTTTATTCAGTTTATTCAGCCATTCAAACAAAGAGAGTTTGTTTTATTTAGTTTGTTTTGGCATATGTATATATACTATATTACTATATACTATGGGTCGACTAATTATCAGCCTGGCTGATTATCTGATCTGATATTCAGCATTTTTCTGATTATCAGAATTTTGTATTATTTGTTGTTTTTTAAATCTAATTGCTGATAAAATGAATTAAAAAATGCAGAGCAACATGTTTCTCTTCAGCCTCTCCACAGATATCAGTCTATGAATGTGATGAAGGAATTAAGAAAAATATTTCCATCTGTTATCAGAACACACAAAAATTACATTTCAGACCAGAAATGTCCTTCATAAACTGTTGCCACAAGGTTGAAAACATTGTCTAAAATACCATTGTCTGTCATATCTTTCATTGAAACAACAGAGTCAGGGCCAAACCAGAAAAACAGACCAAGACTGAAGATATACAACCTCTGTCCACATACTTTTGGCTCTAACACATTTTAAGGCTGCTTTATCTTACCTTGGCAACTAGAGGGCACTCAAGCTCTTTACCAGCAGCATGTTTTCATGTAACTGCTTCAGTGCCAACAGCACACAGTCAAATACCATCATTGTTACAGCTGTCACTGGTCTGCTAATTGCTTCTGTGATGGTAAATGTTGAATGTCTCAGCTTTGAAAGTGTTTAAGGGTGCACTTACACTTGGCAATCTGACTGTGCCCAAGCATGTTTGACCCCAAAAGTACAGTTTGTTTGACTAGCGTGAGTGCTCCGTACCGTGGCATGGTACACTTTCTTTGCCCTGGCACGGTTGGAAGAGGTGTGCTTCGGCATTGTACGGTTTAAGTATAAGTATAATTGTGCCTATTATGCTGCCTTGCCTAATCAAGAAATCCAGGAATGTGAGAGGGCCATCTATGACCAAAACGACAAAATAAGCCACAAAAAAGTCAGTAAAGTCATGTTCTCTGTGTTGTTCTCCATTGTGCTGCGACTGCGCTACAAAGTGATGACCTGTACAAGAGGTAACCGTGCTCAGGCCTGGCTGCGGCCAGAGCAATGTGAGTGCAGGCCAGGGGGGGACTGTGGGGGAGGGACAATCACGCTTCGGTACAGTACTGGAGCAACTGCAATTTTTTTAGTCTAGAAAAACAAAGACAAGCAGAAAAGAAAATTCAAAAGCTGCATTTTAATGGTGTTACTAATGACAATCAAGACAAAGTGAATGAGGAAATAAGAGTTTTTTCTAACAACTTGTATAAATCCAACTTCTCTAAGGAAAATTGTCCATTGTTTTTTGAAAGAGTAACATAATTTAATAAGATTATGGATGATGAGTTCAAGCAACATATGGAAGATAAACTTAAAATTGAAGAGTTAGACAGAAAAACTCTGCAGATGTCTAAGGGTAAGTCACCAGGACTTGATGGATTAACAGTGGAGTTTTACACTGTTTTTTGGAAGGATATTAGAGAGATGCTTTACAATGCCTTCTTAGAATGTATTTCAGCAGGAAATCTTTCTCCTACTATGGAACAAGGTCTTATCACTTTAATACCAAAACCCAACAAAGATAAACTTTTACTGGACAATTGGAGGCCAATAACTTTATTATGTAATGATTACAAACTTTTAGCACATGTTTATGCAAACAGATTAGATGAGGGTTTAATGCACATAGTCGACGATTGTCAAGCGGTCTTTATAAAGGGTAGAAAGATAACCATATAAGACTGATATTTGATATGCTCGATTATCGAGATTAAATGGATATTGATAGTCTTGTGTTATTTCTCGATTTTTGTAAGCCGTTTGATACTGTCGAACACTCATTTTTATTGGAAGCATTACACTTCCTGGGTTTTGGAGAACGTTTTTGTAATATAATCAAGATGTTTTACACTGACATATATAGCTCTGTATCTCTGAATCCTGGAATGACCCCTAGGTTCAAGATGTTACGTGGTATTCGGCAAGGGTGCCCAATCTCTCCAAAACTGTTTATATTGGCCACCAAATTTTTAACAATGCTTATTAGTAATAACTCTGAAATACAAGGCATTACAATCTTCAACAATGATTTTAAAATTAGTCAATTTGCAGATGACACATGCATTTTCTTATTCTTCCATGGTAGAAAGAGCTCTTAATGTAATTTCGATATTCTTGAAAGCCTCAGGATTATCCCTTAGTATTAAAAAATGTGAATTACTTCCCATTCACAAATGCACAGATTCCACTATTGCTTAAAATTGAATCTGAAGTCAAATATTTAGGAATAACGATAACTAAGTCATAACTAACTAATCATCAGAGGAGAAGACATTTATATTTCTAACTGCATAGCAGATATGAAGGAATCTCTGTCACTGGCTATGGTTTTTTTTCCATATATATTTTATATGAATCCCCCATATTTCTGTTTTGTGTTTTTGTTTTTTTGTTTGTAGTTCTTCTTCTGTAAGACTATTGTATTGTATTGTTTTTTGTAATGTAAGTTTCCTCTACAAGCTTTTGTATGTTTCTGGTGTGTTTAAATTAAAATGAATAAATAAATAAATGAATTAAATTAAATTAAAATTAAAAATAACTACACACCTGATGACTGACTGACTGACTCAGGTGTTTGCAGTTCTACAGTACATAAATGCTGCAGTATCAAACTATATATTAGAACAGCAACATTGAGGCTCAGCTAAACAACTGGGAACTCGGTTTATTCATGTAAAAGTAGACATATAGACAAGTACATAGCTCCTCAGTCAGATCAAATCAATTATATTTGATTTAAATGTTTGGGTTAATTGTGAAACTGGAAATCCAAGGCTAACTATTGATTGCATCCAGTTGTTCTAAGACTCTGCATCATCCCTTGCAACCATGGGATGCACAACTTGCAGAGTATTATCCCTTATGTGCCCCAGGGTTCATTATCTCCTAATCCGTCCTCGCTTGATCATCGCTTTTGTTTGCTTCTGTTTGTCAAATACACACACAAAATACGACAACCAGCATCTCTAATACTCACTAATTAACATCCTGATTTTAATCCATGTACATAAATGTTAAAACTACAGATGGTGGTTTTTACAGGGGGTTATATAGTGAATTTGAGATACAGTATCTGATCTGTATTTAGTTCTGTGACATTCTTCTACCTTTTTGTATGTCTCTGTTTTTGTTCTTTCACCTACTCAAACTAAATCCAACTTTTTCAAAAGAGTTCAACAAAGTTAATCACATTGTGATATTTTTGACCTTTAACTGTGTATAGTCACTAACATGCACCAAACTAAAATGAGAAAAACATCCAGTTTAATTATTTTTTTTCTCAAGCTTGTTAATTTAAAAACTGTGTTTTTTCGGTATTCAGTGCAGCACGGCAACTTCAGATGAAAAACAAAAAGAAACCTAACACCCACAACTATTTTTACCATCAGTGTCATCAGTCTTATTACCAGCTGTCATCACACTTACTTTTAAGCGAGACAAAACAGCCAGAATGAACTCCCAGTTCATTTGACAATTTTTGTCACACATTCTTATACAGCTGTGGAATTCAGGGGTGATATAAAACAGGTTGTAATTAGATAATTAACACCTGAGTCACAGGTTCGGACCTCAATTAAGTTATTAAGTGATGCTGAAAATCAGATTAAGCAGGATGTTGTTCAAATTAAAAAAAAGACATACAGTATATTCATGTGAATAAAGACAAAAGAAAAGCAATTTACCTACCACACCATCCTCCTCTCTTACTACTTTGCAGATGGAAATCTGAACAGTTTTCTATACACAAACAAGCAGTCGCCGACTATTTTTAAGAAATAATCAACATAGAAGAATTAACCAACGGAAGCTCTCTTAATAGAAGCCGTTTCCTGAAAGACAATTAAAGATGGGACTCACAAACGTCAAAAGTTAATGCAACAGAGGCAGGGAAATCCTACATTTTAGGCCGTTCTGCAAAAACACTGGATCCTATACTTCCCATAATGCAATTGCAAATAATGCAAATAATCCTTTTTGCCTGGCAGATGCTTATTTTTACCCCTACCCATCGTTTCGAGTGTCCCCTGCCCCTCAGAACAGAGTTACAAGGGGTAGTGGTTCAAATCTCTGACTATGAAATGGGACAACCCTTCAAGACCATCACACGTCATCAATAGCCATCGATGCTGTTCTGTAAAGCGACGCAAGACATTTCCAATATGCCATCTTCAGCAGTAGTGATCCCTCTTTGGTTACTGTGGCAATCCTGTCATTATCATAATGCCATTATGGCATTGGTTATCACAGAAACCAATGTGAAATCAACAATTTCTTAAGTTATCAGTCAAATATCTGAAAGTGTGACTTTTCCATTAAATTGATTCTTGTTCTCCACTTTAAAAGAATACACAGAACCATGACAGGGTCTAAATTAAAGTGTTTATCAACGGAGTAAATACTAACAGAAATGACTTAAATGAAATGATTATCAGACATGAATATTTACCATATACAAGCAATCAATATGATGATAGTGAATTGAATGAGGAAATGGGGAATGATGGAGAAAATAATATTTTTGCTAACTAATTAGTAACTAATCCTGATGGAAGATGTGAAATTTGGAGTTTGAATTACTGACATGGACATTATTATTATTATATTACTTTGACATCTACCCAGTCATGAGCAGTTTGAGAGGGTGGTTCAGCCTACTTAGATGATAGATGTGAAGGCCA